>NC_052309.1:83075219-83375219 GCF_016432855.1 Salvelinus namaycush
GTAAGCTAATATAATGCTATATTGTGTTTTCGCTGTAAAACACTTAAAAAATCTGAAATATTGGCTGGATTCACAAGATGTTTGTCTTTCATTTGCTGTACGCTGTGTATTTTTCAGAAATGTTTTATGATGAGTATTTAGGTAATTCACGTTGCTCTCTGTAGTTATTCTAGTCGCTTTGGTGAGAGTTGTGATGGTGGCTGCAATGGTAAACTATGATTTATACCTGAAATATGCACATTTTTCTAACAAAACATATGCTATACAATAAATATGTTATCAGACTGTCATCTGATGAAGTTGTTTCTTGGTTAGTGGCTATTTATATCTTTATTTGGTCGAATTTGTGATAGCTACTGATGCAGTAAAAAAATGGTGGAGTAAAAAAAGTGGTGTCTTTTGCTAACGTGGTTAGCTAATAGATTTACATATTGTGTCTTCCCTGTAAAACATTTTAAAAATCAGAAATGATGGCTGGATTCACAAGATGTGTATCTGGTGTCTTGGACTTGTGATTTAATGATATTTAGATGCTAGTATTTACTTGTGACGCTATGCTAGGCTATGCTAGTCAGCTTTTTTACTGATGGGGGTGCTCCCGGATCCGGGATTGGGAGGAATTAGAGGTTAATAGGACCCTCTGAGAGATCTCTCTATATCTATTTATCTCCCCATTTATACATCTCTCCGCCAATTTCTCACTCTCTCCATTTCCCTTATCCCTACACCCTTGATATCCCTCTAGCCATGCCTTCTCTCTAGGTGAAAGTATAAACTCTCGTCATAAAAATTTGAAGCAATATCCATTTGGTGAGATTACTTAAGAGTCTTCATTCTTTCTAGCTGATTGGTAGATATTAGAATTGATCTTTTCCTTATAAAGTGTGTCTGCAGTGGAGCGAATAAATTACCGAACAAAGGCTCAGTACTGGAGGAGCTGACTGGGCTGGGGCTATCAGTACTGCCGCTTTTGTTTGAGAAAGAGAGGCAGGCAGGCAGGCAGGCAGGCAGGGAGAGAGAGGGAGAGAGGGAGAGAGGGAGAGAGGGAGGGAGGGTCTCCCATGCAGATTACCTTTCAAATATACATAAGTTTAATAATGTAACTGTAATGGTAATCTCTCATTCTATTCATGCAGCTTTGCAGACAGTCTGTGTTGTGTGGTGTCTAATGCACCAGAGCTGAGGAAAGGGGAAGGGGAATAGTATAACATCCACTCAGTAGAATTGAATCCCAACAGTCTTTGTTTGACCCTAGATTTCAGTTAAGTTTTATTATGGCTAAACAAATCCCTGAAAGTGACATTCTAAGTGAATCCTAAAACCAGTGCTTGTCGTAAATGTAGATATATTTTCATATTTAGTGACAGTTATAGATGCCCTCATTTCAGATGTTGTATTTTACCTTCTCATCCGTCTCTCCGCCTTTCTCTTTCTCTCATCGTCACCTCCTCCCTCCATCAGCCACAGAGCATCTCTTCCGTCTTCTGTTCTCTTCCCTTCCCCTCTCCCTCAGACCTATGGATGGTGTATATGTAAGGCTTACACACAGTGACTGCTGAAACTCCACAGGCAGCCCTCCTAATATTCTTCAACACACTAATCCTCCAGTACATTCTATACTCCCTGAGGTGTATCTGTCAATGACATTACCACTTTCATATTTCTATACATGCTAAAAGGCAAAGATGAAAACCAGTTGATCCCAGGTTGATACCTCTCAGCCACACACACCAAATCCACTATATCCCCCCAGCTTAGTCTGTCATCACATAAGACTAAACAGCCATACACACCAAATCCACTATATCCCCCCAGCTTAGTCTGTCATCACATAAGACTAAACAGCCATACACACCAAATCCACTATATCCCCCCAGCTTAGTCTGTCATCACATAAGACTAAACAGCCATACACACCAAATCCACTATATCCCCCCAGCTTAGTCTGTCATCACATAAGACTAAACAGCCATACACACCAAATCCACTATATCCCCCCAGCTTAGTCTGTCATCACATAAGACTAAACAACCACACACACCAAATCCACTATATCCCCCCAGCTTAGTCTGTCATCACATAAGACTAAACAACCATACACACCAAATCCACTATATCCCCCCAGCTTAGTCTGTCATCACATAAGACTAAACAACCATACACACCAAATCCACTATATCCCCCCAGCTTAGTCTGTCATCACATAAGACTAAACAACCATACACACCAAATCCACTATATCCCCCCAGCTTAGTCTGTCATCACATAAGACTAAACAACCACACACACCAAATCCACTATATCCCCCCAGCTTAGTCTGTCATCACATAAGACTAAACAGCCATACACACCAAATCCACTATATCCCCCCAGCTTAGTCTGTCATCACATAAGACTAAACAGCCACACACACCAAATCCACTATATCCCCCCAGCTTAGTCTGTCATCACATAAGACTAAACAGCCACACACACCAAATCCACTATATCCCCCCAGCTTAGTCTGTCATCACATAAGACTAAACAGCCACACACACCAAATCCACTATATCCCCCCAGCTTAGTCTGTCATCACATAAGACTAAACAGCCATACACACCAAATCCACTATATCCCCCCAGCTTAGTCTGGCATCACGTAAGACTAAACAACCATACACACCAAATCCACTATATCCCCCCAGCTTAGTCTGTCATCACATAAGACTAAACAACCATACACACCAAATCCACTATATCCCCCCAGCTTAGTCTGGCATCACATAAGACTAAACAACCACACACACCAAATCCACTATATCCCCCCAGCTTAGTCTGTCATCACGTAAGACTAAACAGCCACACACACCAAATCCACTATATCCCCCCAGCTTAGTCTGTCATCACGTAAGACTAAACAACCACACACACCAAATCCACTATATCCCCCCAGCTTAGTCTGTCATCACATAAGACTAAACAACCACACACACCAAATCCACTATATCCCCCCAGCTTAGTCTGTCATCACATAAGACTAAACAGCCATACACACCAAATCCACTATATCCCCCCAGCTTAGTCTGTCATCACGTAAGACTAAACAACCATACACACCAAATCCACTATATCCCCCCAGCTTAGTCTGTCATCACATAAGACTAAACAACCACACACACCAAATCCACTATATCCCCCCAGCTTAGTCTGTCATCACATAAGACTAAACAACCACACACACCAAATCCACTATATCCCCCCAGCTTAGTCTGTCATCACATAAGACTAAACAGCCATACACACCAAATCCCCTATATCCCCCCAGCTTAGTCTGTCATCACATAAGACTAAACAACCATACACACCAAATCCACTATATCCCCCCAGCTTAGTCTGTCATCACATAAGACTAAACAACCATACACACCAAATCCACTATATCCCCCCAGCTTAGTCTGTCATCACATAAGACTAAACAACCACACACACCAAATCCACTATACCCCCCCAGCTTAGTCTGTCATCACATAAGACTAAACAGCCATACACACCAAATCCACTATATCCCCCCAGCTTAGTCTGTCATCACATAAGACTAAACAACCACACACACCAAATCCACTATATCCCCCCAGCTTAGTCTGTCATCACATAAGACTAAACAACCATACACACCAAATCCACTATATCCCCCCAGCTTAGTCTGTCATCACATAAGACTAAACAACCACACACACCAAATCCACTATATCCCCCCAGCTTAGTCTGTCATCACATAAGACTAAACAACCACACACACCAAATCCACTATATCCCCCCAGCTTAGTCTGTCATCACATAAGACTAAACAACCACACACACCAAATCCACTATATCCCCCCAGCTTAGTCTGTCATCACATAAGACTAAACAGCCATACACACCAAATCCACTATATCCCCCCAGCTTAGTCTGTCATCACATAAGACTAAACAACCATACACACCAAATCCACTATATCCCCCCAGCTTAGTCTGTCATCACATAAGACTAAACAGCCATACACACCAAATCCACTATATCCCCCCAGCTTAGTCTGTCATCACATAAGACTAAACAGCCATTCCACAACATTAGTATTACTTAAGTGAGGTTATCTGTGTGGATCTCCTCAGCTCCCTCTCAGAGACTGTCACAGGACCCTCCCCTCCCCTCCCCTCCCCTCCGTAAGGAACTTGAAAATACTCCACACAGAACTGTATGTTTCTAACCAACAGTTGTCGCTAACAAACACTTGTTGAAGGTCAGATTCTGAGGAGGAGGAACCTGAGGATAATAGTAGAGCTAGAGATGGTAGAGTGGAGCTCTCTCACAGTTGACATGGCAACAGCTTGTCTTGATCCTGGAGAGGTTGGAGACGTTGACAGTTAGTTCTGCCTGTGAGATGGCAATGATGATGAATGGGAGACAGAACCGGTTTGATCCGGCATGGCTGAGTGCTCTGTTCTGAGTGAGAGAGAGAGTGAGAGAGGTGGGGCGAGGGAGAGGGAGAGAAATATATATAGACAGAGAGTGGGGATGCAGTGAAATACACACCACTGACTCTCTAATTAGAGAACTATATATAGACAGAGAGTGGGGATGCAGTGAAATACACACCACTGACTCTCTAATTAGAGAACTATATATAGACAGAGAGTGGGGATGCAGTGAAATACACACCACTGACTCTCTAATTGGATAACTATATATAGACAGAGAGTGGGGATGCAGTGAAATACACACCACTGACTCTCTAATTAGAGAACTATATATAGACAGAGAGTGGGGATGCAGTGAAATACACACCACTGACTCTCTAATTAGAGAACTATATATAGACAGAGAGTGGGGATGCAGTGAAATACACACCACTGACTCTCTAATTAGAGAACTATATATAGACAGAGAGTGGGGATGCAGTGAAATGCACACCACTGACTCTCTAATTAGAGAACTATATATAGACAGAGTGGGGATGCAGTGAAATACACACCACTGACTCTCTAATTAGAGAACTATATATAGACAGAGAGTGGGGATGCAGTGAAATACACACCACTGACTCTCTAATTAGAGAACTATATATAGACAGAGAGTGGGGATGCAGTGAAATACACACCACTGACTCTCTAATTAGAGAACTATATATAGACAGAGAGTGGGGATGCAGTGAAATACACACCACTGACTCTCTAATTAGAGAACTATATATAGACAGAGAGTGGGGATGCAGTGAAATACACACCACTGACTCTCTAATTAGAGAACTATATATAGACAGAGAGTGGGGATGCAGTGAAATACACACCACTGACTCTTTAATTAGAGAACTATATATAGACAGAGAGTGGGGATGCAGTGAAATACACACCACTGACTCTCTAATTGGATAACTATATATAGACAGAGAGTGGGGATGCAGTGAAATACACACCACTGACTCTCTAATTAGAGAACTATATATAGACAGAGAGTGGGGATGCAGTGAAATACACACCACTGACTCTCTAATTAGAGAACTATATATAGACAGAGAGTGGGGATGCAGTGAAATACACACCACTGACTCTCTAATTAGAGAACTATATATAGACAGAGTGGGGATGCAGTGAAATACACACCACTGACTCTCTAATTAGAGAACTATATATAGACAGAGAGTGGGGATGCAGTGAAATACACACCACTGACTCTCTAATTAGAGAACTATATATAGACAGAGTGGGGATGCAGTGAAATACACACCACTGACTCTCTAATTAGAGAACTATATATAGACAGAGAGTGGGGATGCAGTGAAATACACACCACTGACTCTCTAATTAGAGAACTATATATAGACAGAGAGTGGGGATGCAGTGAAATACACACCACTGACTCTCTAATTAGAGAACTATATATAGACAGAGAGTGGGGATGCAGTGAAATACACACCACTGACTCTCTAATTAGAGAACTATATATAGACAGAGTGGGGATGCAGTGAAATACACACCACTGACTCTCTAATTAGAGAACTATATATAGACAGAGAGTGGGGATGCAGTGAAATACACACCACTGACTCTCTAATTAGAGAACTATATATAGACAGAGAGTGGGGATGCAGTGAAATACACACCACTGACTCTTTAATTAGAGAACTATATATAGACAGAGAGTGGGGATGCAGTGAAATACACACCACTGACTCTCTAATTGGATAACTATATATAGACAGAGAGTGGGGATGCAGTGAAATACACACCACTGACTCTCTAATTAGAGAACTATATATAGACAGAGAGTGGGGATGCAGTGAAATACACACCACTGACTCTCTAATTAGAGAACTATATATAGACAGAGTGGGGATGCAGTGAAATACACACCACTGACTCTCTAATTAGAGAACTATATATAGACAGAGTGGGGATGCAGTGAAATACACACCACTGACTCTCTAATTAGAGAACTATATATAGACAGAGAGTGGGGATGCAGTGAAATACACACCACTGACTCTCTAATTAGAGAACTATATATAGACAGAGTGGGGATGCAGTGAAATACACACCACTGACTCTCTAATTAGAGAACTATATATAGACAGAGAGTGGGGATGCAGTGAAATACACACCACTGACTCTCTAATTAGAGAACTATATATAGACAGAGAGTGGGGATGCAGTGAAATACACACCACTGACTCTCTAATTAGAGAACTATATATAGACAGAGTGGGGATGCAGTGAAATACACACCACTGACTCTCTAATTAGAGAACTATATATAGACAGAGAGTGGGGATGCAGTGAAATACACACCACTGACTCTCTAATTAGAGAACTATATATAGACAGAGTGGGGATGCAGTGAAATACACACCACTGACTCTCTAATTAGAGAACTATATATAGACAGAGAGTGGGGATGCAGTGAAATACACACCACTGACTCTCTAATTAGAGAACTATATATAGACAGAGAGTGGGGATGCAGTGAAATACACACCACTGACTCTCTAATTAGAGAACTATATATAGACAGAGAGTGGGGATGCAGTGAAATACACACCACTGACTCTCTAATTAGAGAACTATATATAGACAGAGAGTGGGGATGCAGTGAAATACACACCACTGACTCTCTAATTAGAGAACTATATATAGACAGAGTGGGGATGCAGTGAAATACACACCACTGACTCTCTAATTAGAGAACTATATATAGACAGAGAGTGGGGATGCAGTGAAATACACACCACTGACTCTCTAATTAGAGAACTATATATAGACAGAGAGTGGGGATGCAGTGAAATACACACCACTGACTCTCTAATTAGAGAACTATATATAGACAGAGAGTGGGGATGCAGTGAAATACACACCACTGACTCTCTAATTAGAGAACTATATATAGACAGAGTGGGGATGCAGTGAAATACACACCACTGACTCTCTAATTAGAGAACTATATATAGACAGAGAGTGGGGATGCAGTGAAATACACACCACTGACTCTCTAATTAGAGAACTATATATAGACAGAGAGTGGGGATGCAGTGAAATACACACCACTGACTCTTTAATTAGAGAACTATATATAGACAGAGAGTGGGGATGCAGTGAAATACACACCACTGACTCTCTAATTGGATAACTATATATAGACAGAGAGTGGGGATGCAGTGAAATACACACCACTGACTCTCTAATTAGAGAACTATATATAGACAGAGAGTGGGGATGCAGTGAAATACACACCACTGACTCTCTAATTAGAGAACTATATATAGACAGAGAGTGGGGATGCAGTGAAATACACACCACTGACTCTCTAATTAGAGAACTATATATAGACAGAGTGGGGATGCAGTGAAATACACACCACTGACTCTCTAATTAGAGAACTATATATAGACAGAGAGTGGGGATGCAGTGAAATACACACCACTGACTCTCTAATTAGAGAACTATATATAGACAGAGAGTGGGGATGCAGTGAAATACACACCACTGACTCTCTAATTAGAGAACTATATATAGACAGAGAGTGGGGATGCAGTGAAATACACACCACTGACTCTCTAATTAGAGAACTATATATAGACAGAGAGTGGGGATGCAGTGAAATACACACCACTGACTCTCTAATTAGAGAACTATATATAGACAGAGTGGGGATGCAGTGAAATACACACCACTGACTCTCTAATTAGAGAACTATATATAGACAGAGAGTGGGGATGCAGTGAAATACACACCACTGACTCTCTAATTAGAGAACTATATATAGACAGAGTGGGGATGCAGTGAAATACACACCACTGACTCTCTAATTAGAGAACTATATATAGACAGAGAGTGGGGATGCAGTGAAATACACACCACTGACTCTCTAATTAGAGAACTATATATAGACAGAGAGTGGGGATGCAGTGAAATACACACCACTGACTCTCTAATTAGAGAACTATATATAGACAGAGTGGGGATGCAGTGAAATACACACTGTGTGTTTGTGGATGATGTGTAACTCTGTGTCTTTGTGACAGAACAGACAGGCTCACTGGTGTGGAGCTCAATGCTAAGTAGTAATGGGTGGACTCAGCAAACTCTCTCTCTCTCTCTTTATCTACCTCTCACTCTCAGTTTAATCTAGCCTCCTTTACCTCAGACTAACCCTACATACTGAATCTGCCTCTCTCTCTCTCTCTCTCTCTCTCTCTCTCTCTCTCTCTCTCTCTCTCTCTCTCTCTCTCTCTCTCTCTCTCACTCATTATCTCACTCTCTCTTAGTTTAATCTAGCCTCCTTTACCTCAGACTAACCCTACATACTGAATCTGTCTCTCTCTCTCTCTCTCTCTCTCTCTCCCCCTCTCTCATTATCTCACTCTCTCTTAGTTTAATCTAGCCTCCTTTACCTCAGACAAACCATACACACTGAATCTCTCTCTCTCTCTCTCTCTCTCTCTCTCTCTCTCTCTCTCTCTCTCTCTCTCTCTCTCTCTCTCTCTCTCTCTCTCTCCCCCTCTCTCATTATCTCACTCTCTCTTAGTTGAATCTAGCCTCCTTTACCTCAGACTAACCCTACATACTGAATCTGTCTCTCTTTCTCTCTCTCTTAGTCTTAATCTAGCTTCCTCAATGTCTCAGACCAACCAGATTTCTCTCCCGTTTCCTCACTCTCATGTCTGATCGCTTATCGGTTAAGAACGTTGGGCCAATAAACGAAAGGTTGCTGGTTTGAATCTCAGAGCCGGCCACCCGCACCTTTCTGAGGGTTAAATGTGGAAGACACATTTTGGTTGAACGCATCAGTTGAATAGGTATCCCCTTTCCCCTAATTTAATGGAGTCTACCCTTCAAACTGTCCCAGTACAATCTAACTGGCTACAGGCTCCATGTTGCTCACTAGAAACCACTACCATAAACTATTTTCAGAAGCATGGTAACTTTTCTTTGACAATGTATGTAAGTAGGCAATTATTTAACCGCCCCATCTCACCGCTGTTTCTCCTTCCATCCCTCTCCCCCATTTCTGTTCCCTCTCTCTCCCCCATCTCTGTTCCCTCTCTCTCCCCTGCATGTCTGTCTGTCTGTCTGTCTGTCTGTCTGTCTGTCTGTCTGTCTGTCTGTCTGTCTGTCTGTCTGTCTGTCTGTCTGTCTGTCTGTCTGTCTGTCTGTCTGTCTGTCTGTCTGTCTGTCTGTCTGTCTGTCTGTCTGTCTGTCTGTCTGTCTGTCTGTCTGTCTGTCTGTGTCTGTGGCTGAGATGCAGAGGGTAAATCAGGTTTTAGCTGATTAAAGTGGCCTTGCTTTGATTAATTGGATGAGTGTGTTGTCTCCACCAGGTTTGCAGCTCTGAGCCCCTCTTATAGCCTATCTGTCACAACCAAGAGCTTAGGACTGCGTTTACGATCTCAACCTTGGAGTGTTTTCTCGCAACAGTTTTCAACCATTTTACATGAACATTTGAGTCGTTTAGCAGACGCTCTTATCCAGAGCGACTTACAGGAGCAATTAGGGTTACGTGCCTTGCTTATATTGCAAAAATATATATACGATTGCTCCTATTCCATTGGTCAGCGCATTTTAGCGTTATAGCTGCTAAAGATCCCTGTAACCTGCATGAAACTTCCTCTGTTTTAAGATGTTTTCAGTTTTGTCAATCGTTTTCCACAGTGACACTGTTGTGATAATAAGCAACAGTAGATCTGTGTGCGTTGTCAGATGCTCAGCACTAAGGCTCTGTATTGATTTGTGTGGGATCCTCTTCCTCTCCTGGTTTCTGGATGAATTTGTTTGGCTGTCCTCCTATAGCTGTTGAATCCAGAAATCTGCTTCAATGGTTCAATCTGATCTTTCTGTAGCCTGACGACTCACACTGCATTGTTCCGTTGCTCTGTCGTTCGCTACATACTTTAGTCAGAGACTGCCGTCATTGAAGTCGTTTGTGGTGACCAGGGGCACGAGGGGCGTCGTACAAAACAAAGTCATCAGCGACTGGATCGTCTCTAACCAATCAGAGTATCAAAACCAATGACGAATTTTCACCTCGCCACTTTACCCATGTGTGTTCTGGCCCAACCCATCGGTTTCTGGACCAATCATCAGACGGCCCCGAATGTGTTTACATTCGGTGAAGGGTCAGGGAGGTACTCAGATCCAGACTCATTGCGGAGAAGAAACTAACATCCGTGGGCGTGGCGTAGCGTTTGGTCGGAGCAAGGAGTCTGGGTAGCCAGGCAAATCTTTCTGCCCTTTTACCTCTCATCTTTTAGTCTGTCGTTTAACCTTTGATCACCAGGATGTCATCCTTCGATCCACAGCTCCCTCCTTCTCACCCTCCCTTGCCTCGGCCCTGTTCTGTGGCCTGTACTCTCACTTCAAAAGCATTTCTCCCTGTTTGAATTCCTCTTCAAAGACTAGTCTCTGAAGGTCCTCTGCTTCCACTACTCCCTGGGGCTCTCTATTTCCTTATCTTTGATCCATCGTTTTATCGCCCCCTCGCTCCCTCCATCTCTTGTGCCTGCATTGCCATGACTTAAATACCACACACACACACACACACACACACACACACACACACACACACACACACACACACACACACACACACACACACACACACACACACACACACACACTCACACACACACACACACACACACACACACACACACACACACACACACACACACACACACACACACACACACACACTCCCTCGCTTAGACACTTTAGAGAAAACATATTTCAGCCCAGCAAAAAAAAGGGGCATGCAGGAGAGTCAAACACTGTCATTCTGTCCAGCAAATGGTTATGAAAGAGAACCAATTCAGGCTGAGCCTCTGGTGGGAAGAAAGGCTTTCTGGGATAGAAAGAAACAATCACAGCCTACCAGTTTCATTGTGTCTATCTCTCCATCTTCCATTAGAGGCTTTTATCAACCACTTGCAGGCTTGAGAGATGTGTGTGTTTGTATATTTGGGGGGAGGGGGAGTGTGTATGTGTATATGTGTGTGTGTCACAGGTGGCCGGTGGCACCTTATTTGGGAAGGACGGGCTCATAGTAATGGCTGGAACGGAATCAATGGAATGGTAACAACCACATCACACATGGTTTCCATGTGTTTGATACCATTCCGTTCCAGCCTTTATTATGAGCCGTCTTCCCCTCACCAGCCTCCTTGTGTGTGTGTGTGTGTGTGTGTGTGTGTGTGTGTGTGTGTGTGTGTGTGTGTGTGTGTGTGTGTGTGTGTGTGTGTGTGTGTGTGTGTGTGTGTGTGTGTGTGTGTGTGTGTGTGTGTGTGTGTGTGTGTCTGTGTGTGTGTGTGTGTGTAATATGGATACCCAGATAGTTATACAATGGGCAAGAATAAACATCTAGAATAACTCAATAACAACGCCACGCCTAATTGAGGAAATCACTCACTGATTATTGTCTGTGGTTCAGCCTTGGTGGGGAAAAACAATGACTGGCTTGTTACTGTATGATCTGCCAGCCGGGGCTCACAGCACGGCCCATTTCGCATTAATTACAGTTTGTGTGTTTTGTGTGCAGTGTTGTTTGTTTTCTGTAATAACCATTCTGAATTCCTTTTTTGTTGAGTGATTTATTTCTGTATTTATTTGCACCAAAGAAAACAAGTGATAGACAACAATACAGATAGAAACTCAAGTCTAAAGAACAGTGTGCAGGTGTGCTTGGATGCCCAAGGGCTGATATGAAAACCAAACAGCAAATAAACTACATTCAATGCATAAGTACAAAAATAAAATTGGTTTGTTAAAACAGAACCTAGTAAACCTACTAATTATATATGTATAAATGAATTGATCAGTGATCTCAAAAAACAAAAGCAAATGTTTTGTTTAAATGTGTGTGTGCATGTGAATGTGTGAAAGTTAGGCTTTATGGAGGAGATTCCTGAGTAGTTTGGTTCATCAGGCTGACCCCCAGTCTTCGCTTGAAGTTATTGAGGGATGGCAATATTTTGGCAATGTGAAGATGAGTATGGTGCCTCTGTTTCTGATAGAAAATTGACTATGTGAGGTGCGGCAGTGGGGAGGGTGAAGGTTATCACAGTGTCTTGTGTTATATAGATGGATTTCAGAATGAACCTGGAAGAATCCATTGAAAGGTCAACTGTCTGGGAGGTATGAGTATTTGTAGATGAAAGTGCATAATTGGTGTACGTTAATGTTGTAAATAAACAAGATATTGTCACGCCCTGACCTTAGAGAGCCTTTTTTATGTCTCTTTTTGGTTTGGTCAGGGTGTGATTTGGGTGGGCATTCTATGTCCTTTATTTCTATGTTTTGTGTTTCTATGATTTTCTATTTCTATGCTTTGGCCGGGGATGGTTCTCAATCAGGAACAGCTGTCTATCGTTGTCTCAGGTTGGGAACCATACATAGGTAGCTTTTTTCTCACAGTTCAATGTGGGAAGTTGTCTTTGTTTGTTGGCACTATTGCCTTTAGCTTCACGGTTTGTTTTGTATGGTTTATTGTTTTTTGTCGGCGTCATTCTTAAATAAAGTAAAATGTACGCTTACCACGCTGCACCTTGGTCCTCATCCTTCAACAGCCGTGACAGATATTGAGTTTCTTAAACAAAGGTGCAGATGGAGCCAGGTAATTAGAGGAGGTGGCTAGTCTTGCAAATGTATTTTGTATGATGAGTAATTTGTGTAGTTAGGAGGCATATTTAGTGGCCCAGACAATATTACAGTAAATGAGATATGGGTCAATTAAGCTATAGTATAGAGTTAGGAAGCAAGCCTGATTGTAGCGGTTTTCTTCTGTTGGTGAAGGAGAGGACCAAAATGCAGCGCGGCTAGTGTTCAACATGTTTAATAAACAAAGAGACGATAACGTGAACACTATACAAAATAACAAACGTGAAAACCAAGACAGTCCTATCTGGTGTAGAACACAAAGACAGAAGACAACCACCCACAAACCCCAACACAAAACAAGCCAACTAAATATGATTCCCAATCAGAGACAACACAAAACACCTGCCTCTGATTGAGAACCATATTAGGCCAAACATAGAAACAGACAAACTAGACACACAACATAAAATGCCCACCCAGCTCACGTCCTGACCAACACTAAAACAAGTAAAACACACAAGAACTATGGTCAGAACGTGACAGAACGTGGTTTGATGAACCAAACCACTAGTCTTTCTGATGATACCAGCAGATTTCATCACTTCGCTAGTGACAAATTGAATATGATCTTTACAGGATAACTTTTCATCAACTAGAACTCAGAGGAATCTAGTGGATGTGACTTCCATTTCATTCCCACCAATTGAGATTCTGGCTTCTTTTTTTATTTTATTTTGTATTTTTTACAATATTTCTTATTCTTACTAGTGAATATAATGAAGTTAGATTTTTTTAACATTTAAAGATAATTTGTTTATCTGGAACCATTCAGAAAATTTGGCCATGCCTGAGTTGGCTTCATTAATCAAAATTCTTGTGTGATAAAATCTAATTGGTATCCTCAGCAAAGAGAAAGTACGGAAGTACGGTAGAAGTACAGTAGAAGACACAGCAGCAAGGTCATTGATATAGATTAGGAATAACAAAGGTCCCATTATCGAACCCTGTGTCACACCACAGGATATCTTGGCCCTGGTTGATGCACAGCCGTTTGCATGAACAAATTGTTCTCTATCATAAATAGAACTATAAAGCCAATTATGTATAATCATGAAAACCGTAATAATGCAATTTAGAAAGTAACATTTCATGATCAACAGTGTCAAAATCTTTGGATGAATCTAAAAAGATGCAGAGAGCGTGTTCATTGTTGTCCAGGGCTGTAAAGATTTTATCCACAAGTTACAAAGGAACTATATCTGTGGAGTAGTTTTTCAAAAACCATATTGATGCTCATGTAGAATATAGTGTTGATTTAAGTGTTTCAACATTCTCTTACACACCAATTTTTCTAGGATTGTAGAAAAACATGGTAGTACAGATATTGGGAAATAATTTGTGAAAGATATTGGATACCCAGATTTATAGAGGGGGATAACTTTGGCAATTTTCAAATCTTTAGGAACAATACTACTAGTTTGGTGAAGATATGCGTTAGAGGCTCAGTAATCAAGGAAGACACTGATTTCACCAAAAAGGCACCAATCTCATCATAACCTTCTGCTGATATCTTTACCATTTACCTCCATCGCCTCCATTACATCAGGAGGATCAAACTGAAGCAGAGAAGGGAAATATCCCTTAATGTAGTCCAAGGGATTGCCATCAGTTTTCTCAGTATTCTTTTACAGAGAGGAACCCACATTCACAAAAAAAAAATATACATCTTATTTCCAACAATAAATTGAGATGGGATGGTTCTAGATGCCTTTTTCTTATTTAACAGTTGATTGATGATTTTCCAATTTGACTTTGTATTATTTAAGGATTCTTGGAATTAGTCAAATATATTTTGGGGGATATCCGAAGTAGGTGGTACATTTGTTCTTCTACTTTTTGTAATTTGCAGAATCCATCGGGGAAGAAAGTGCCATTCTTAAGAGCCCTCTCCATCTCCATGAGTTTAGGGTCCAGTTTGAGTTGATCTGCCAGGAGTGTCTTGGCCTTGACTTCTGTGTCATGCCAAGTTTCAGTCTTTACGTCCTCAATTCCATCAATTCAAATGTTATTGTGCCTCGATTGGTTTTTGAGGTAGTATCCTTTGGAAGAGTGCTTGTCAAGTGTTATTTGTAAAACGGTGAAATCCTCAGACATGGTTTTGAATGCGGTCTGGCTGGGGACATTCACCTCCGACTGCGTAAATTCCAAACTGTGTTTAAATTCCGTTACATCCTTAAACAGATCATTAACCCTTTTGTTGGTAGAATCCATAAAGAGTTGCAGGAAGGACTTCATGTTATTTTCCTGCAGATCTGTTAGATCTTTCTAGAAGTCTTTTTGTTGATCCAGTAGTTGATGGAGTGTAGTGCTTGATACGTACTCGTCTTCCGCATTGAGCTTTGTGGTGTTTTTCTGTCTAGTATCAGCCATGCCACAAGCTTGTTGTGAGCTAAAATGAGTTCACAACTCACAACCCGCCTCCCGAAAACAAGCTCCGCCAATGAAATGACCTACACACAACAGCAAGTCACACTTGATCACACATGCACCAGTAGGATAAACAGAGAGAAAGAGGAGGACTTGCTCGCTGAATGGGTCCTGGCTGCACTTTACTAATCAAGTCAGTTAGAGCTGTGGATACAGGCAGTATGTGAAAACACCGGTCAAAGATGCTTGGGAGAGACAGTGGTAGGAGCATTCCTTTATCCACGGAGCGAGCAGCGGGAACGAGCAGCGCAAACTTGGTGGCCTGTTAGAATCCTTAATTGAAAGCTAGAATCCTTAATTGAAACAATGACAAAGTGGACACCCTAGCCTCTAGATGAGCCTGGAGAAATGTAACTATTCTCAAATTCATAGACAGCGCTGTGGATGCAAGGACAGTTGTTACCATGTTTTGAGGCTATATAGTTTTTGTTTACATATATATTGTTTACATATAATATATTGTTATATATATTGTTTACCCCTATGATGTAACTGGAATGATGAGATAGATGTTCTTCTTCTATGTTTTTATTTTATTATTTCACTGCCATACTGTGTTAGATCTTGTCTAGCCATCTTGTCTCAAGAGGACCACAATGGAAATAAGTCCCAGACTTTATTGTGTGTTATCCTCGATGATTTTATTAATGTGCATGTATGGCTTTTAAGTTTTATGTGTGCTTGTTTTTTTTAAATGGTCGAATTAATAAACTAAACTAAACGACAAACTTCAGAGTAAAAAAAACTAAAATTTTTGGTTCTGATGGGGTACGACAGTTGAACTAAGCTCATGAGGCATTTATAAGTTATGTTCCTCAAGAATCAATGGTCAAAAATCGATGTAACAGCTAAGGATTCTGGCTTTAAACTCATATTTTCTTTATTTTTTCTTTCTTTCTTTCTTTCTTTCTTTCTTTCTTTCTTTCTTTCTCTCTCTCTCTCTCTCTCTCTCTCTCTCTCTCTCTCTCTCTCTCTCTCTCTCTCTCTCTCTCTATCTCTCTTTCTTTCTCTCTCTCTCTCTCTGTCCCTGCCTCTCCCACACCACTCGTTCTCTCTCCCTCATCCCTCTCTCTCTTTCCCTCTCTCTCCCCCTCTCTCCCCCCTCTCCAGGCTGTGAGCCCTGTGGAGTGTGGTTATGACCAGCCAGGGCAGCAACAGTAGCAGGAAGGACGGCCATGCTGCTGACAGTACCCCCTCCTTCTCCACGCCCCCCCGCCCGCCCCCCGGCCCCAAGCTGCAGGTGCAGCGCTCCCTCTCCCGGGACACCATCACCATCCACTTCTCCGCCCTGGGACAAGAGGAGGACGAGGACGAGGAGCTGTATGGGTTTGGGGCGTCTGTGTCATCGTCCTCCGCAGGAGAGGAGTCAGAAGGGCTGGGTGTGATGGGGGGGAGGACTGAGGACCAGGGAATCGTGACGACCTTGGAAGCCAGCAAGGAGCTACTGTTTGAGGCTGGAGGGATCACCACTACCATTGCTGTGTCCTCTACCACTCTACCCCACAGCCCAGCCCTGCCCATCCTCCCCTCCTCCACGCACACCCCCCTCCAGTCCCCCCCCGCTTGCTCCTCCTGGCCCTCTGATCACACAAGACCCACGATCCCTCCCACCTCCTCCTCCACCACCTCCTCCCCGTCTCGCTCTGCAGCCCTGCCCTCCAAGCCTTTCCTCAGCCTCAGGTCCCTGTCCAATGAAATGATGGTTGCCCCTCCTTCTTCTGCCGGACGCCACCGCCACCACCTGATGAAGACGTTCGCCAAGTCTCTCTCCACGGACAACACCAGGCCCGACCACCAGGAGGCGCCCTCACCACCATCTCTCTCCCAGCAGTGCCCACCTCCAGACTCCCGCGTCAACAACCTGCAGCTCTTCAAGCAGTTGGGCCAGCCGATGGGCTCCACCACGTTAGGGGGTGGTGACTCCAAGACGGCCCCCTCCTCACCCCTCAACTCCCCGGCCGACGGGAGGTGTTTCTTCAAGGTGCAAGAGATGGAGGCTAGGATCGAGGATACTAGGAGGCGTTTGTCGGAGGTCATGTGTGAGCCAATGCAGCTGTTCAGTAAGTTCATGGGCGACGAGGCTGGAGGCGGGGCCGAGGGAGGGGGTACAGGAGGGGGTGCCTCCGCTACCCACCGCTCCCTCTCCCTCAGCGCCACGGAGCTCACCAACCTGGCAGGCCTCAATGGGCATGCAGAAAGCAACAACAGCTACAGCATCAAAGAGGAGGGGGGCAACTCTGAAGGAGAGGAAGAGGAAGAGGAGACCCCTACTGGTGAAGCCTCAGCAGACTCTGTCTTCTCCTCTCCTCCAGCCAAGTCCTCCAGGACCTCCCGGGTCTCCTCCCCTCCTCCTCTCCCCAGGTCCTCCTCCCTCGCCCTGGGTCACTGCTCCATGTCGGCCCTAGTCCGCCTGGAGGACGAGGAGTTTTGTGAGCTCTACAGTGGAGACTTTGAGCTCTGTACTGACACTGAGACACCGGATGGGGAGCGGCCCGGGTCCCTGCAGATCCAAACGGGAAGCACGGGCGTCTGCAGTGAAGCCGAGTCCGACGAAGAGGAGGAAGACTTACCAAACGTGCCCATCACTGGCCTCCTCTTCTTCACGTGTCTAGTCTACAGTTACCTGGTATTCCCCCTGCCACCCTATTTGTGTGCGGTGGTGCAGGGGGTGGCAGCAGGGTTCATGCTGGCTATACTGGTGGTGTGGCTGTCGGCTCCGGAGGTCTCCAGCTGCAGTGGGACCAGGCAGGGCAGACGAAGGGGGGAGCAGTGGAACGTGGCCCAGCTGGATATCAAAGAACCTGGAATCTTTAAGGTAGATCACTGTGTTAGCAGTTTAGTGCTAAGTATTTAGAAATGTGATGACTTACGTCTGAAATTAGTGCCAAAGCAATTGGGAAAAAACTGTAAAGGGTGCATTAGTATAAGAGTGGAACAAAAGCCTGCTCAACTCTCCAGAACCAGAGTTTGTGACTGAACGGCCTATCCCTGTATTTGTTGTGTAAGGTTATGACATAGAAAGCTTTCTACCCAAGAGGATAGATAATAGATTTATAAATGCAACAATAAAGATATTGTCATGGATAGGCATACTTTTCTGTTGTGCAACGACCAAGGTATATTTAAGGCAGATCACATAGAAAGGAGTCTGACATCTTAGATAGGCTGTGTCCTTCCCTTAGTAATACCTGTCATCACTGTGGACAGATAGCCTGACATCTTAGATAGGTTGTGTCCTTCCCTTAGTAATACCTGTCATCACTGTGGACAGATAGCCTGACATCTTAGATAGGCTGTGTCCTTCCCTTAGTAATACCTGTCATCACTGTGGACAGATAGGCTATGTCCTTCCCCTAGTAGTACCTGTCATCACTGTGGACAGATAGGCTGTGTCCTTCCCTTAGTATTACCTGTCATCACTGTGGACAGATAGCCTGACATCTTAGATAGGCTGTGTCCTTCCCCTAGTATTACCTGTCATCACTGTGGACAGATAGGCTGTGTCCTTCCCCTAGTAGTGCCTGTCATCACTGTGGACAGATAGGCTGTGTCCTTCCCCTAGTAGTGCCTGTCATCACTGTGGACAGATAGGCTGTGTCCTTCCCCTAGTATTACCTGTCATCACTGTGGACAGATAGCCTGACATCTTAGATAGACTGTGTCCTTCCCCTAGTAATACCTGTCATCACTGTGGACAGATAGGCTGTGTCCTTCCCCCTAGTAATACCTGTCATCACTGTGGACAGATAGCCTGACATCTTAGATAGGCTGTGTCCTTCCCCTAGTAGTACCTGTAATCACTGTGGACAGATAGGCTGTGTCCTTCCCCTAGTAGTACCTGTCATCACTGTGGACAGATAGCCTGACATCTTAGATAGGCTGTGTCCTTCCCCTAGTATTACCTGTCATCACTGTGGACAGATAGGCTGTGTCCTTCCCCTAGTAGTACCTGTCATCACTGTGGACAGATAGCCTGACATCTTAGATAGGCTGTGTCCTTCCCCTAGTATTACCTGTCATCACTGTGGACAGATAGCCTGACATCTTAGATAGGCTGTGTCCTTCCCCTAGTAGTACCTGTCATCACTGTGGACAGATAGCCTGACATCTTAGGCTGTGTCCTTCCCCTAGTAGTACCTGTCATCACTATGGACAGATAGCCTGACATCTTAGGCTGTGTCCTTCCCCTAGTAGTACCTGTCATCACTGTGGACAGATAGGCTGTGTCCTTCCCCTAGTATTACCTGTCATCACTGTGGACAGATAGCCTGACATCTTAGATAGGCTGTGTCCTTCCCCTAGTCGTACCTGTCATCACTGTGGACAGATAGCCTGACATCTTAGGCTGTGTCCTTCCCCTAGTAGTACCTGTCATCACTATGGACAGATAGCCTGACATCTTAGGCTGTGTCCTTCCCCTAGTAGTACCTGTCATCACTGTGGACAGATAGGCTGTGTCCTTCCCCTAGTATTACCTGTCATCACTGTGGACAGATAGCCTGACATCTTAGATAGACTGTGTCCTTCCACTAGTAGTACCTGTCATCACTGTGGACAGATAGCCTGACATCTTAGGCTGTGTCCTTCCCCTAGTAGTACCTGTCATCACTGTGGACAGATAGGCTGTGTCCTTCCCCTAGTAGTACCTGTCATCACTGTGGACAGATAGGCTGTGTCCTTCCCCTAGTAGTACCTGTCATCACTGTGGACAGATAGGCTGTGTCCTTCCCCTAGTATTACCTGTCATCACTGTGGACAGATAGCCTGACATCTTAGATAGGCTGTGTCCTTCCCCTAGTCGTACCTGTCATCACTGTGGACAGATAGCCTGACATCTTAGATAGTCTGTGTCCTTCCCCTAGTAGTACCTGTCATCACTGTGGACAGATAGCCTGACATCTTAGGCTGTGTCCTTCCCCTAGTAGTACCTGTCATCACTGTGGACAGATAGGCTGTGTCCTTCCCCTAGTATTACCTGTTATCACTGTGGACAGATAGCCTGACATCTTAGATAGGCTGTGTCCTTCCCCTAGTAGTACCTGTCATCACTGTGGACAGATAGCCTGACATCTTAGGCTGTGTCCTCCCCCTAGTAGTACCTGTCATCACTATGGACAGATAGCCTGACATCTTAGGCTGTGTCCTTCCCCTAGTAGTACCTGTCATCACTGTGGACAGATAGGCTGTGTCCTTTCCCTAGTATTACCTGTCATCACTGTGGACAGATAGCCTGACATCTTAGATAGACTGTGTCCTTCCACTAGTAGTACCTGTCATCACTGTGGACAGATAGCCTGACATCTTAGGCTGTGCCTTCCCCTAGTAGTACCTGTCATCACTGTGGACAGATAGGCTGTGTCCTTCCCCTAGTAGTACCTGTCATCACTGTGGAAAGATAGCATGACATCTTAGATAGGCTGTGTCCTTCCCCTAGTAGTACCTGTCATCACTGTGGACAGATAGCCTGACATCTTAGATAGGCTGTGTCCTTCCCTTAGTAGTACCTGTCATCACTGTGGACAGATAGGCTGTGTCCTTCCCTTAGTATTACCTGTCATCACTGTGGACAGATAGCCTGACATCTTAGACAGGCTGTGTCCTTCCCTTAGTAGTACCTGTCATCACTGTGGACAGATAGGCTGTGTCCTTCCCTTAGTATTACCTGTCATCACTGTGGACAGATAGGCTGTGTCCTTCCCCTAGTAGTGCCTGTCATCACTGTGGACAGATAGGCTGTGTCCTTCCCCTAGTAGTACCTGTCATCACTGTGGACAGATAGCCTGACATCTTAGATAGACTGTGTCCTTCCCCTAGTAATACCTGTCATCACTGTGGACAGATAGGCTGTGTCCTTCCCCCTAGTAATACCTGTCATCACTGTGGACAGATAGCCTGACATCTTAGATAGGCTGTGTCCTTCCCCTAGTAGTACCTGTCATCACTGTGGACAGATAGGCTGTGTCCTTCCCCTAGTAGTACCTGTCATCACTGTGGACAGATAGCCTGACATCTTAGATAGGCTGTGTCCTTCCCCTAGTATTACCTGTCATCACTGTGGACAGATAGGCTGTGTCCTTCCCCTAGTAGTACCTGTCATCACTGTGGACAGATAGGCTGTGTCCTTCCCCTAGTATTACCTGTCATCACTGTGGACAGATAGCCTGACATCTTAGATAGGCTGTGTCCTTCCCCTAGTATTACCTGTCATCACTGTGGACAGATAGCCTGACATCTTAGATAGGCTGTGTCCTTCCCCTAGTAGTACCTGTCATCACTGTGGACAGATAGCCTGACATCTTAGGCTGTGTCCTTCCCCTAGTAGTACTTGTCATCACTATGGACAGATAGCCTGACATCTTAGGCTGTGTCCTTCCCCTAGTAGTACCTGTCATCACTGTGGACAGATAGGCTGTGTCCTTCCCCTAGTATTACCTGTCATCACTGTGGACAGATAGCCTGACATCTTAGATAGGCTGTGTCCTTCCCCTAGTCGTACCTGTCATCACTGTGGACAGATAGCCTGACATCTTAGGCTGTGTCCTTCCCCTAGTAGTACCTGTCATCACTATGGACAGATAGCCTGACATCTTAGGCTGTGTCCTTCCCCTAGTAGTACCTGTCATCACTGTGGACAGATAGGTTGTGTCCTTCCCCTAGTATTACCTGTCATCACTGTGGACAGATAGCCTGACATCTTAGATAGACTGTGTCCTTCCACTAGTAGTACCTGTCATCACTGTGGACAGATAGGCTGTGTCCTTCCCCTAGTAGTACCTGTCATCACTGTGGACAGATAGGCTGTGTCCTTCCCCTAGTAGTACCTGTCATCACTGTGGACAGATAGGCTGTGTCCTTCCCCTAGTATTACCTGTCATCACTGTGGACAGATAGCCTGACATCTTAGATAGGCTGTGTCCTTCCCCTAGTCGTACCTGTCATCACTGTGGACAGATAGCCTGACATCTTAGATAGTCTGTGTCCTTCCCCTAGTAGTACCTGTCATCACTGTGGACAGATAGCCTGACATCTTAGGCTGTGTCCTTCCCCTAGTAGTACCTGTCATCACTGTGGACAGATAGGCTGTGTCCTTCCCCTAGTATTACCTGTCATCACTGTGGACAGATAGCCTGACATCTTAGATAGGCTGTGTCCTTCCCCTAGTAGTACCTGTCATCACTGTGGACAGATAGCCTGACATCTTAGGCTGTGTCCTTCCCCTAGTAGTACCTGTCATCACTATGGACAGATAGCCTGACATCTTAGGCTGTGTCCTTCCCCTAGTAGTACCTGTCATCACTGTGGACAGATAGGCTGTGTCCTTCCCCTAGTATTACCTGTCATCACTGTGGACAGATAGCCTGACATCTTAGATAGACTGTGTCCTTCCACTAGTAGTACCTGTCATCACTGTGGACAGATAGCCTGACATCTTAGGCTGTGCCTTCCCCTAGTAGTACCTGTCATCACTGTGGACAGATAGGCTGTGTCCTTCCCCTAGTAGTACCTGTCATCACTGTGGAAAGATAGCATGACATCTTAGATAGGCTGTGTCCTTCCCCTAGTAGTACCTGTCATCACTGTGGACAGATAGCCTGACATCTTAGATAGGCTGTGTCCTTCCCTTAGTAGTACCTGTCATCACTGTGGACAGATAGGCTGTGTCCTTCCCTTAGTATTACCTGTCATCACTGTGGACAGATAGCCTGACATCTTAGACAGGCTGTGTCCTTCCCTTAGTAGTACCTGTCATCACTGTGGACAGATAGGCTGTGTCCTTCCCTTAGTATTACCTGTCATCACTGTGGACAGATAGCCTGACATCTTAGATAGGCTGGGTCCTTCCCTTAGTAGTACCTGTCATCACTGTGGACAGATAGGCTGTGTCCTTCCTCTAGTAGTACCTTTCATCACTGTGGACAGATAGGCTGTGTCCTTCCCTTAGTATTACCTGTCATCACTGTGGACAGATAGCCTGACATCTTAGATAGGCTGTGTCCTTCCCTTAGTAGTACCTGTCATCACTGTGGACAGATAGGCTGTGTCCTTCCCCTAGTAGTACCTGTCATCACTGTGGACAGATAGCCTGTGTCCTTACCCTAGTAGTACCTGTCATCACTGTGGACAGATAGGCTGTGTCCTTCCCCTAGTAGTACCTGTCATCACTGTGGACAGATAGCCTGTGTCCTTACCCTAGTAGTACCTGTCATCACTGTGGACAGATAGCCTGTGTCCTTACCCTAGTAGTACCTGTCATCACTGTGGACAGATAGCCTGTGTCCTTACCCTAGTAGTACCTGTCATCACTGTGGACAGATAGCCTGCAGCTTCTATTGAGTTAGCAAGCTGAGCACATGTTGCTGATAGCGTCTACAAGATAAACAGCTGATACATGGCTGGCTTTTCCCCAGTGGGACTCGGAGAGAGTAGGGAGGATCTCCAAGACTGTGCGTCCCACATGGCACCTTATTCCCTATGTAGTGCACTACTTTTGACCAAGGCCCATAGGGTTCTGGTTAAAAGTAGTGCACCATATAGGGATTAGATTGCCATTTGGGCCGCAAACCAATTCTCCATATCGCGTCTCTGTTTGTCGTTAAAGTTCAGGATGGCTGCTCACTTTATCAGATAGGACAGGAAGCCATTCAGTATATGTCTGTAGATATCCGTCTTCTTCCCTCTCTTGAATGGCTAAACAGCATGGTTGCCAAGGTAACAATTCTCCTCCCTCCATGAATCCTAATATCCACACCGGTACTTTTCAGTAGGCTTGGGTTATTACACCATTAAACATTACACTGGCTTAAATATTGGGATGTACAACCTCTCCTGAATGCTCATGCAGCATTCACAATGGTGGCTTCCCAGTGGGATCGAGAAACATTGGCTGGATAAGAAATACATCAAAGTCCGGTGTGGCTCAGCATGGTGCTTGCAACACCAGGGTTGTGGGTTTGATTCCCATGGGGGACCCGTATGAAAATGTATGCACTCAATACTGTAATAAGACTCTGAATAAGAGTGTCTGCTAAATGACTAATCTAATATCCTCATTGGGCTATCCAACAACATACTGAGGCTATATAGCGTTCCCTCCAGCTGCATTGAGGTTTGCCCTGAAACAACCTCACAGATTAAATGGTCTGTTGATTTGTCAAACGTTCTCCTTTTAACCCAGTCAATGTGCTGGAAACTGAAGCAGAGGAGACACGCTTAGCGGTTGGCTAGCGGTTATGTAAGCGTGTGTTTGTGTTCTTGTTTGAGTGTGTGTGTGTACTTGTGCGTGTGTGTTTGAACCCGTGTGGGCACATGCGCTCAATAGCCTCAGGCTACAGCTGTACTGGAGAGAGGCTCTCTGGTCACGTGGAACACAGCCCCAACATAGCGCCTGTGGAACCACAGAATATAGCCAGCTAAAGGAGGGGTCATACGGGTCAGCTCTCACCCACAGTCACGCTATGATGTCATCATGCCCATGATGTAACTCATGATGTAACGTCTCCACGTCTCTGAAGAGAACTGAACAGACCGTTGTTGTTGTTTAGAGGAAGCCATGTTGTGATACTATCTCCACATATCAACATGCTCTGGATGATTCTCTCACTATGATGTTAGTATGGACCAGGACTGTCAGCTAAAAGTTGGAGACCGTGTGGTTATGTGGTTGTATTGCAGCCCATCACTCCCCAATTAGTGTGTGTGTGTGTTTGTGTGTGTTTGTCATTCGTGCATATTATTAGTCTCCATGTTGTTCCATGCGTCGGTCTGAGAGTTAACAGTGTGTATTGTTCCCATTAACAGGGCTGGATGAACCAGATGTCCAGCTATGACCTAGAAATGTACCATGCCACTCTGACCCACTCTGTGTATGTACGTCTGGAGGGCTCCACCCTGCGCCTGTCCAAACCCAACCGCAACATCGCCCGGCGGGCCACGCACAACGAGCCCAAACCTGACGTCACCTACATCAGCCAGAAGATCTATGACCTCTCCGACAGCAAGGTGTGTGTGTGTGTCTGTGTGTCTGTCTGTCCATCTGTCTGTGGAACGTGTTGTATGGTCGTTTGCGGATGGATGCGCCATTTTGTTTGTGTATGTCTAAGACAGGGAGGGAAAGGGAAATACGATGTGCAAGTGACGTCGTCCTACGTCATACTTCTGGGTCCTGTCCCCTAATCACTTGAATGGGCTCGACGATTATATAATCAAATCCGTGAAAACGCGGTCATTTAAGATACAGTTGAAGTCAGAAGTTTACATACACTTAGCTTGGAGTCATTAAAATCGTTTTTCAATCACTCCACTAATTTCTTGTTAACAAACTATAGTTTTGGCAAGTCAGTTAGGACATCTACTTTGCGTATGACACAAGTAATTTTTCCAACAATTGTTTACAGACAGATTATTTCACTTATAATTTACTGTATCACAATTCCAGTGGGTCAGAAGTTTACATACACTAAGTTGACTGTGCCTTTAAACAGCTTGGAAAATTCCAGAAAATGATGTCATGGCTTTAGAAGCTTCTGATAGGCTAATTGACATAATTTGAGTCAATTGGAGGAGTACCTGTGGATGTATTTCAAGGCCTACCTTCAAACTCAGTGCCTCTTTGCTTGACGTCATGGGAAAATCAAAAGAAATCAGCCAAAAATTGTAGACCTCCACAAGTCTGGTTCATCATTGGGAGCAATTTGCAAGCGCCTGAAGGTACCACGTTCATCTGTACAAACAATAGTACGCAAGTATAAACACCATGGGACCACGCAGCCGTCATACCGCTCAGGAAGGAGACGCGTTCTGTCTCCTAGAGATGAAGGTACTTTGGTGCGAAAAGTGCAAATCAATCCCAGAACAACAGGAAAAGACCTTGTGAAGATGCTGGAGGAAACAGGTACAAAAGTATCTATATCCACAGTAAAACGAGGTCTATATCGACAGCAAGGAAGAAGCCGCTGCTCCAAAACCACCATAAAAAAGCCATGGGGACAAAGATCGTACTTTTTGGAGAAATGTCCTCTGGTCTGATGAAACAAAAATAGAACTGTTTGGCCATAATGACCATCGTTATGTTTGGAGGAAAAAGGGGGAGGCTTGCAAGTAGAAGAACACCATCCCAACCGTGAAGCACGGGGGTGGCAGCATCATGTTGTGGAGGTGCTTTGCTGCAGGAGGGACTGGTACACTTCACAAAATAGATGGCATCATGAGGAAGGAAAATTATGTGGCTATATTGAAGCAACATCTCAAGACATCAGTCGGGAAGTTAAAACTTGGTCGCAAATGGGTCTTCCAAATAGACAATGACCCCAAGAATACTTCCAAAGTTGTGGCAAAATGGCTTAAGGACAACAAAGTCAAGTTATTGGAGTGGCCATCACAAAGCCCTGACCTCAATCCCATAGAAAATTTGTGGGCAGAACTGAAAAACCGTGTGCGAGCAAGGAGGCCTACAAACCTGACTCAGTTACACCAGCTCTGTCAGGAGGAATGGGCCAAAATTCAACCAACTTATTGTGGGAAGCTTATGGAAGGCTACCCGAAACATTTGACCCAAGTTAAACAATTTAAAGGCAGTGCTACCAAATACTAATTGAGTGTATGTAAATTTCTGACCCACTGGGAATGTGATGAAAGAAATAAAAGCTGAAAGAAATAATTCTCTCAACTATTATTCTGACATTTCACATTCTTAAAATAAAGCGGGGATCCTATACTGACCTAAGACAGGGCATTTTTACTAGGATTAAATGTCAGGAATTGTGAAAAACTGAGTTTAAATGTATTTGGCTGGTATGTAAACTTCTGACTGTATATAAAATTATATTTGTGTTTGTGGATGAATTTACCTCTGACGTTTGTGTGCTGAAGACCATTGTGATATGTTTTTGCCTATTCAAAAAAACGACATGTCACTTTCATACCATATATGTTGCACATTTGTCTATGACTGTGTGTGTGTTTGGGCATACAGACATTGAAGTGGGCCTCCCTCACAAGTGATATAAATACCTGTATCTGTCCAGTCAGCCTAATATTTTTAGAACACCCCCAAGAGGTTCATGTAGCGTGTAACATCCAAATGTGTCCCCAGATCCACCTGGTGCCCCAGAGCCTGGCCAGGAAGCGCGTGTGGAACAAGAAGTACCCCATCTGTATCGAGCTGGCCAAGCAGGAGGACTTCATGTCCAAGGTCCAGGCCCAGGGAGAGAGGCCCGAACCTGGGGAAGAGAAGCCGGCCGGTGTGGGGGAGAAGGGGGAGAAGCTGGAGGGTCCAGGTGGAGCTGGGGGTGGAGAGGAGCCCAGGAAACGCCCAGGGGAGCGGGATCTGACCCTGTTCCTGTTTGGGAGGACGGGTCGGGAGAAAGAAGAATGGTTCAGGAGGATTTTGGTGGCATCCAGACTTAAGTCTGAGGCTAATAAAACGTCCAGTGAGCATCCAGTGGGCAATGAGGGAACATTCAGTTGAACATACAGACAGCTGTACTTTTTGGGGACCAACAATTGATTCCCATTCAAAATCCTATTCTCCCTAACCTTAACCCTAACCCTAATTCTAAGAGGATTACAGACAGGGAGACGTTAGCTAGACATTAACGTATGTGAAATGATTTCCAATAGAATTTGAACCCAGGTGTGGTTGTCGTTACCTAACAGACTGGCCTCACAGACTGGAGGCAGAGAGCAGGAGTAGCAGCCGTGGCAGCCTCATGGACGAGCCCAGTCAGAAGGACCCTTCCCTGGCCGGAGGGGTCAGGCAGAAGATGCTGCTGGACTACAACGTCTACATGGCCAAGTACGTCACCACCCTGCCCCCGCTAGACAGCCCCCCGGCCAGCAGCCCCTCCCACAGCCCAGAGGGCAGCCCTGGAGCCACCAAGAAGGTAGGGTTGATGGGGGAGACCACAGAGATCTTATTCATTCTATATGTAATTCTATGGAGGTGACCATGTTGACACAGGCTGATCAGATAGACATGTAGTTAGTGTGGCCATGTAATAGCATGTAACTGAACAATAACAACTATACTAAGCAACATGCAACATTTTCAAAGAGTTACAGCTCAAATAAGGAAATCAGTCAATTGAAATACATTCATTAGATCCTAATCTATGGATTTCACATGACTGGGAATACAGAAACAGCAGGGGTTCAAACTTTAGAACCCAGGTCCTACATTTGAATATAAAAATAGATTTTATTAAACAAAACTATGCTACATTTTATCTCTGGGACCCTCAGGATGACAAATCAGAGCAAGATTACGGAATGTAAGTACATTATTTACCTTCAGAGGTGAATGTATCAAACCAAGTGCCGTGATAGTTTTTGTTTTTGTGCATTCTCCTCAAACAGTAGCATGGTATTTTTTTACTGTAATAGCTACTGTAAATTGAACAGTGCAGTTAGATTAACAAGAATTTAAGCTTTCTGCACATATAAGACATGTCTATGTCCTGGAAAGTTGGATGTTACTTACAACGTCATTCTAGTCACATTAGCGCACGTTAGCAACAACCGTCCCGATATAGGGACACCGATCCGGTAGAGGTAAAAAAAAAAATTAGGGGCATGGATCAGAAAACCAGTGAGTCTCTGGTGTGATCACCATTTGTCTCATGCAGCACGACACATCTCCTTCGCATAGAGTTGATCAGGCTGTTGATTGTGGCCTGTGGAATGTTGTCCTATTCCTTTTCAATGGCTGTGTGAAGTTGATGGATATTGGCAATAACTGGAACACGCTGTAGTACGCGTAGATCCAGAGCATCCCAAACATGCTCAATGGGTGAAATGTCTGAGTATGCAGACCATGGAAGAACTGGAACATTTTCAGCTTCCAGGAACTGTGTACAGAACCTTGTGATGTGGGGCTGTGCATTATCATGCTGAAACATGAGGTTATGGAGGTGGATGAATGGCACGACAATGGGCCTCAGGATCTCATCACATTATCTCTGTTCATTCAAATTGCCATCAATAAAATGAAATTATGTTTGTTGTCCGTGGCTTATGCCTGCTCATACCATAACCCCACCACCACCATGGGGTACCGCTTGCCCACATGACGCCATACACTGTCTGACACCTGCCCGGTACAGTTGATACCAAGATATATCCGTGAGGAGCACACTTCTCCAACGTGCCAGTGACCATCGAAGGTGAGCATTTGCCCACTGAAGTCGGTGATGAAGCCAGACTGCAGTCAGGTCAAGACCCTGGTGAGGACGACGAGCACGCAGATGAGCTTCCCTAGGACGGTTTCTGACAGTTGGTGCAGAAATTCTTTGGTTGTGCAAACCCACAGTTTCATCAGCTGCGGTTGTGAGGCTGGTTGGACATACTGCCAAATTCTCTAAAATGACATTGGTAAAGAAATTAACATTAAATTCTCTGGCAACAGCTCTGGTGGACATTCCTGCAGTCAGCATGCCAATTGCATGCTCCCTGAAAACTTGAGACATCTGTGGCATTGTGTTGCGTGACAAAACTGCACATTTTAGAGCTGCCTTTTATTGTCCCCATTACAAGGTGCACCTGTGTAATGATCATGCTGTTTATCTTGGCAAAGGAGAAATGCTCACTAACAGAGATGTAAACAAATTTGTGCACAACATTTGAGAGAAACACTCTTTCTGTGCATATGGAAAATGTCAGCTCATGAAACATAGGACCAACACTTTACATGTTGCATTTATAATTTTGTTCAGTGTACATTCAAACTTTAAGCAATGAGCAAGTATTCTCCGTTCGTTTCACATACAATTGTATATATACCCTGGACCTGACCTCTAAAATCAGTTGGATATAGAGTATGTATGTTTACTACCTTTGTCTCACTACTGGTTACTCCCACGTTGTTCCTGTCAGTTACCCAGCAGCCCGTGCGAGCGGCCGAGGCGAGGGGCGGTGCCAGAGGCGTGGGTGAACGCCTTGATAGGCCGGGTGTTCTGGGACTTCCTGGGGGAGAAGTACTGGGCTGACATGGTCTCCAAAAAGATCCAGATGAAGCTCAGTAAGATCAGGGTGAGTACTGGCATCCTGTCTCCTCTGCCTCCACATACAGTCAGCGTGTATATTCTTCTTATCTGTCTTTGTCCCAGAGAGCTCTTTGTCGGTAGTCCTTTTTAAATTCCAAGCGTCTTCTCCTCCCGTCTTCCCCTCACTGACTTCTCAACACACCAGAGGGAAATGAGATGTAACTCAGAGAAAACACACGTGTAAGAAAGGAGACTGTCCTGAGGTGTAAATTTCCTGTGTGTTACAGCTGCCGTACTTTATGAATGAGCTGACTCTGACAGCGCTGGACATGGGCTTCTCCATTCCCAAGATCCTCCATGCCTCCAAGCCCTCTGTGGACCACCAAGGTTGGACACTCTCTCTCTGTCTCCCTCTATCTTTTCTCCTCTCCCTCCTCCTATCATCTCCTCTCTTTCCCCCTCCCTTCTGCCTGTTGTTTCAGTCTCCACATACCCCTGCCTCTATTAACCAGAGTAATTCAAATTTTGCCTCACTCTTCCATGCAGAACTGGTTTAACTCAGCAATATTTGTGGGTTTTCAAACATGAACTGTTTGTTTCAAGTCCTGCCACATCTCAATTGGGATTAGGTCTGGACTTTGACTAGGCCATTCCAAAACTTCAAATGTGTGGCTTTTTAGCCATTTTCATGTAGACTTGATTGTGTGTTTTGGATCATTGTCATGCTGCATGACCCAGCTGCGCTTCAGCTTCCGCTCACAGACGGATGGCCTGACATTCTCATGTAGAATTCTCTGATACAGAGCAGAATTCATGGTACCATCCCAGTACCACCACCATGCTCAACCGTTGGCATAAGGTTCTTACTGTGGAATGCAGTGTTTGACATGTCGTCCAAAATGTTATACGTTTGACTCATCTATCCATAAAACAAAAATAAAAACAATTGAATAAAAAAATAAAAAGGATCATCCAGGTGCCTTTTGACAAACTTGAGTCAACTTTTTGGATGAGATGGGTCCCATTATGTCTTGGTATTGGGTGTTGCATAACTTTGTTTATGAAATAAATCAATAAAGTAATTGTTGTGTTATTAGTTCACTCAGGTTCCCTTTATCTAATATTAGGTTTGGTTGAAGATCTGATAACATTCAGTATGAAAAATATGCAAAAGTAGAGAAAGTTAGAAAGGGGGCAGATACTTTTTCACAACACTGTATATGTTATTGATTAGGATCTAAAAGGCCAAACTAGATCAGCACTCCAACTGAGAATGTGAATACAGCCCGAGGCACATTCATTCCTGCATTGATATGTCTGACTTTGGGACGGGATGAGGGGGAGAAGTGGGAGGCTAGTGAGTGGGAGGTCATATTGATCCAGTCATTTAACTATATTCTGATGTAGGGGATACAGTTGCGAGTGTGTGGGTTAAGTCTGTTTTTCATGTTTTACCTGAAAAACCTTTCATTGCTAAGCTTGAATGTCTCACTGTCTCGCTTTAACGGGCCACTTCTCCTTAAAGGCCCAGTGCAGTCAAAATGCAGTTTTTCCTTGGTTTTGTGTCATATTGTACAACAGCTGATGAAACTAACACTTTAATGGAGTTTTGGCTTACCTGGTGAAATCAACAGGCGGTATTGTAATAGACCAAAAACAAAGAGAGTTCTAAACCTCTCTGACAATACCAGCTAGTTTTCAGTTTTCCCCATTCAGACCACTCCCAGACAGTCCTATTAAAATTATTGTTTTTTTTGCCAAAAAGCATTTTGTTTGGGGACCATTTTAATTCAAAACAATCACAGTAAGGTACTTAATTGTTACCCAGAAATGATTTAATATTGAGATTTTAGAAAAGGCTGCATTAAAGCTACAGTCTGGGATTTGGGAAGCTTTCCATATTCAATTCAAGGTTAAGGGTTAAACTCCTAAGGCTCTATTGCAGCGTTTCCCAAACTCGTTCCTGGGGACCACAAGGGGTGCAGCGTTTCCCAAACTCGTTCCTGGGGACCACAAGGGGTGCAGCGTTTCCCAAACTCGTTCCTGGGGACCACAAGGGGTGCAGCATTTCCCAAACTCGTTCCTGGGGACCACAAGGGGTGCAGCGTTTCCCAAACTCGTTCCTGGGGACCACAAGGGGTGCAGCGTTTCCCAAACTCGTTCCTGGGGACCACAAGGGGTGCAGCGTTTCCCAAACTCGTTCCCGGGGACCACAAGGGGTGCAGCGTTTCCCAAACTCGTTCCTGGGGACCACAAGGGGTGCAGCGTTTCCCAAACTCGTTCCTGGGGACCACAAGGGGTGTAGCGTTTCCCAAACTCGTTCCTGGGGACCACAAGGGGTGCCTAGCACTACACAGCTGATTTCAAATCATCAAAGCTTGATGATGAGTTGATTATTTGAATCAGCTGTGTAGTGTTAGGGCAAAAACCAAAACGTGCACCCCTTCGGGTCCCCATGACTGAGTTTGGAAACACTGCTCTGCTGTCTTGCTACAGTAGAAGCATCAGGTAGCCTAGTGGTTAAGAGCGTTGGGCCAGTAAACGAAAGTTTGCTGGTTTGAATGCCCCTGAGCAAGGCAGTTAACCGCCAACAACAACTGCTCCCCGGGCGCCGATGATGTCGATTAAGGTAGACCCCCACACCTCTCTGATTCAGAGGGGTTGGGTTAAATGCGGAAGACACATTTCTGTTGAATGCATTCAGTTGTACAACTGAATAGGTATCCCCTTTCCCATAAGCTCCTCAGTCTAGAGAGTGATTTATTGCACACTGTCCTACACAACACAGTTCCCATGGGCTTTCCCCCCAGGCATTATCAGCTAAATGCTTGCACATAATGAGCCCCATGGGGATTACTGCTCAGCAGCTCTGTGCTCCTCTATTCCAGGAGGATGATGAAGCTGATATAAGTTCAGGGCTTTACAACCGTTATCATCTGAAGAGTTTCCAGAGAGTTAGTAACATAAATCTCTCCCCACTTTCATTGTGTTGGATAGAGAGTGTTTGGAGAGAGATAGAGATGAAGAGTAAACATGTTGATATTTCCTCCCATATAGAGACGTGATATGACTGAAGAGCTTAATTTCACTAGTGTGCACACATACATACAAACACACACACACGTATACACCAAAAAACGCTGCTGGGTTCTGACCTTTCCCACCCAAAACCAGGAAGAAGCCTGGTGAGTTAGCCAGCTTCTGAGCCAATCAGAGGTGAGGCTGCCCTAGAGTTGACCTTTTGGTGTGTTTACTAGAGGATCATTCCACTCGCTTACCAGTCAGACACAGCATGTGGCTTCACTGCAATTAGGAGTCAGGCGGGGAACCTCTGGTTAGTCTACAAAAACAACATTAGCATTTGTACTTTAGAGACATGCAATGTTTAACAGAGTTTTACAATAGTACTAATACAGGGCAAAAGCAAACAATGCTGAATTAATTATCTTGAAATTGCATCAAACAGTGGGTAACATAAGAACTTAGTATTCAAGTTGTTGTTCATGTGTGCTCCCACCAGGGGCTGCTAGCGACCAGAGTGCCCCAAAGGCAGATGTGATGCTGCTTAAGGCCGCTACACACTTCACGCAAACAGAGCGACGGAGCGTCGTATACGTTACAACATTTTTACCAGAGTGAGAGAGAGAGATTAGCAGCTACTCTTCCTGGGGTCTAAACAGTGTTAAAACAATTACATCACAGCAAAACACAACAACAGCCTACATCATCAATAACACAATACATCATACATTATTACTCTATTATACAACATTTACAATATAAAATACACTATACCACAATATGACAACATTGCATTGTGTGTGTGTGTGTGTGTGTGTGTGTCTCTTCACAGTCCACGTTGTGCTGTGAGTTGTTTTTTTCAATCTGATTTTACGGCTCGCTTGAGGTACTTGATGTGGAAGAGAGTTCCATGTTGTCATGGCTCTATGTAGTACTGTGCATTTCCCAGAGTCTGTTCTGTACTTGGGGACTGTGAAGAGACCCCTGGTGGCATGTCTTGTGGGGTATGTATGGGTGTCTGAGCTGTGTGTTAGCCGTTTGAACAGACAGTTTGGTGCATTCAACACACCTCTCACAAACACAAGTAGGGATGCAGTCAATCTCTCCTCTACTTTGAGCCAGGAGAGACTGACTTACAGGTTATTGATATTGTCCCTCCGTCTACATTTAAGGGCCAGCCGTGCTGCTCTATTCTGGGCCAACTGTAATTTGCCTATATTCTTCTTTGCTTTACTTGACCATATAACTGGGCAGTAGTCCAGGTGGGATAAAACTAAGGGAGCTCTTACTGCTCTTTGCCTCAGGCTCACAGTGGATGAGTGACTTATCCACTTACACATAGGACCAAGAGCTTTTATATACCGTCAGCATTAGCTATACATTTTTGTGCTTTTGTGGTAACTAATCCGATATGGCTATGTAGTTTGTTGGCTGCATCCTCAACGGTGGAGAACGTTTTCATTACAGGGAAGTGTGAAAACAGTTGTGCATCATTATTCCACTATTGTCATCCAATGTGCCAACGATGGTATGTTAGTAATGATTTACCATCCCTCTTTTATCCCTTTCTCTCTCTCTCTCTCACTCCCTACACTTTCTAGGTCTGTGGTTTGACCTGGAGGTGTCCTACACTGGTTCCTTCATCATGACCCTGGAGACCAAGATGAACTTGGCCCGTCTGGGGAAGGAAGGAGAGGGGCTGGGGGAGCAGGGGAAAGAGGGGTGAGTATGGAGGAGGGGCTGGGGGAGCAGGGGAAAGAGGGGTGAGTATGGAGGAGGGGCTGGGGGAGCAGAGAAAGAGGGGTGAGTATGGAGGAGGGGCTGGGGGAGCAGGGGAAAGAGGGGTGAGTATGGAGGAGGGGCTGGGGGAGCAGGGGAAGAGGGGTGAGTATGGAGGAGGGGCTGGGGAAGCAGGGGAAAGAGGGGTGAGTATGGAGGAGGGGCTGGGGGAGCAGGGGAAAGAGGGGTGAGTATGGAGGAGGGGCTGGGGGAGCAGGGGAAAGAGGGGTGAGTATGGAGGAGGGGCTGGGGGAGCAGGGGAAAGAGGGGTGAGTATGGTGGAGGGAGAGGGGCTGGGGCAGCAGGGGAGAGATGGGTGAGTATGAAGGAGGGAGAGGGGCTGGGGGAGCAGGGGAGAGATGGGTGAGTATGAAGGAGGGAGAGGGGCTGGGGGAGCAGGGGAGAGAGGGGTAAGGACATAGAGATAGGTGGTATTTAAAATGTTCTATTTACATATGTGGTTAAAAAAGAGCACCCAGGGAGATATTATAAATCTTAAAATAAAGTACTTACTTATATAGTACTTTAAAGTATGTGCACCTCTTTGGCTATGTAGGCAATCACATGTGAGGAATTAGTGGCATTCAGGATGTATGATACTGAACAGAGTGACTTAGCAACACCTTTTCTAAATACTTATTGGCTCCATTCACTGCCTAACTTCATCTGGAACTGTCAAAGTGTTTTGTTTGACATCCAACAAAAATGCTATTTGTCAATTAGTGGATGCTGGGAGGGGATAATGAGAAGTAACATTTTTTGCTGTAAATCTAGGATCAACAGCATGGCTTTGAGCATGTGCTAATGGCTGAATTGATAGGGTTTGTTCAGTGTTGTTCTACGCTAGTCCTGGGGACTCATAGGATTTGCAGGCTTTTGTTCCAGCCCACACTAACACACATGATTCAAGAACAGGTGTGTTAGTGCTGGGCTGGACCAAAAACCTGCACCACATGAGCAGGATTGAAAACACTGCGTTTGAATGAGGGGCATTGTTAACTGTCACATTTGCATATTTTTCTCTCTCATTCCTTTATGCCCTCTCTCTCTGGATTCTACCTCTGACCTCGGTGGATGTGTCTTATTGCTGGTGAGTTTGGGAAAGATTTCTTTCTGCCTGGTATACTGAAATCATCCCTCTTTTTTTCTCTTTTCATATTTCACCCTCTTTTGTCTCATGGAATCAGCTTCCCTGCAAGCCAGTCGATCCTTTAAATGCCCTGGCAAGGAAGTCGTCTGGTACCAGATCTGTTTGTGCTGTCTTGCCATCTTCTATGGCAGTGGTCACCAACCTTTTCTGAGTCAAGATCACTATCTGAGTCAATATGCAAGCCGATATCTACAGCTCAGATTTGTTTTAAACATGACTTAAACTTAAGCCCATTAAAAACAGTTCTGTAACAATGAGGTTTGTGCAGTAGACTATAGGCCCAATACATTATCACTGCATATTGCTATGCTTGAATTGCCCTGCCAAAGTTGTTCTTCTCTGACCATTTTTAAATTACATTTAAAAACATTTAGGTATATGATCACACTGTTAATAGCAATGCAAGCTTATCGGAGCACTTTGCTATCGACTACTCCTTCAATGCAGCTGCAGTGCTAGTTGTAGCGTAAGTGGAAGTAGGGAGAACGCACATTTTATTGGTTAAAGTGTTGACGGTGCTGAATAACAACTTAAACATAAACTTACTCACAAAAACAGCAGCTCTTTGCTGTATTCGTAAACTTTTTGAAATCTCACAGTATCAACTTTACTGTGCCTTCGAGGCTTCTTTTTACCGTCTATGGCTCGAGGAAACTGTGCACACACGGTGATCTGAGCTACCTGATTGGCCAGTGGTAGGCCTATAGGTACACTTGATTTGCTCTTTGGGCCTGCTGTGTTGTCGGAGTTCTACCTTCAGACACATGAAATTGTAAAAGAATGGGAACACTGCCTTCCTGGTGCAACTAATGATGCTGAATCAAGTGCACTTCCCACCAACAGTGAAAAGAAAAAAAAGGAGCACAAGGCTTTATTATTGGGTTTTTTACAGAAATGTTTGGTGATCTACTAGGAATGCCTTGGAGATCGACCAGTCGATCGTGATCAACCGGTTGGTGACCACTGTCCTATGGCTTGCCAATGACCATAGGAATTAGCAAGACAGCACAAACAGATGTGGGACCAGGCTATTTCCCAGCCGAGGCCTCTGAGGGATCAATCGTTCTGGGAATGTTTAATAGGGGGTTTGATGATAGTTTTTGAGCTGCTCAGCAAATGCTCTTCGGAGTGTACTTGGTTTGACGAAAAGGGAAGGAAATCCCTCTGCAAACAGTGGGGATGGCCTTGTGAGCAGAAACATGACTTCTCATGCTGTACCACATGGGAGTCCTTTAGGCTTTAGCCTATGGTAAATGTTAGTCCCCGTTCAGGACTGAAGGAGTGTCAATACCTCAGCTTTGACCGATGGAACGAGCTGCTGTGTCCAGACTGGATTTGCTGAGGGCTTCCTAGGCACAAATGCTGCCAACACCGCTCCCCAATAACAGACAATTGTTCATACTCATTTTCATCTGTTTTCCACTTCCATTTCTTAAAGCTGACTAATACTAATCCCCTTTGTTCTCATGTTTTGGTGTGTGTTTTGTGTGTTCAGGCCCAGACCTCGGGCCTACTGCCTGGCAGACAGTGATGAAGAGTCCTCCAGTGCTGGATCGTCTGACGAAGAGGATCCCCCAGAAATCCCCATGGACATGCTGGGGGCAGAGGGGTGAGAACATCATTAGCATCAGACCGTGTCTGTCTCTGTTTCCATTAGTGTGTTTTTATAGACTTCAGAGACTCTTTCTAACACTAATTGGTGAATTGCAGCTCATTTTAGCTGTTAGAATATTACAATGAAGAAGATACAGAGAACACAGTCAATTATGCAGGCTAATAATCGTGCAGCAATTGTCGGTTACACTTTATTTTACAGCCCGGTTTAAGGTATTGTCCTAAGTGCCACAAACAGATACAGGCAGGAACTGCTTTCTGGCCCAGAGTGACAGAATGTACCCACTCACTGCCCTGTATCGTGGGTGGAGAGACTAATGAATATCTGATGATGCTGACTCACTCCCCCCACTTCCTTTTCCGACACCTCTTTCACCTCCTTCACTTCCCCTCCTCTCCCTCGTTCTCTGTCCTCTCTCCCTTCTTCTTCCTCCTCCTCATCTCACCCTCCTATTACTCCATCTCCTCCTCCCTCAGTTTCGTCGGAGGCCACCGGCCCAGTAAGATCATGAGGTTTGTGGACAAGATCGCCAAGTCTAAGTACTTCCAGAAGGCCACGGAGACAGAGTTTATCAAGAAGAAGATCGAGGAGGTGTCCAACACGCCACTGCTTCTCACCGTGGAGGTGCTGGAGTGCCGCGGGGTGCTGGCTGTCAACATACCACCCCCACCCACCGACAGGATATGGTACGTTCCATCCATGCCCACCTCCCCTCACTGACAGGATAATGGTACGTCCCAATACCTTCATACAGTTACATACCACCTCCCCCCACCATTAGGATATAGAACGCCCCATCACCCTCATACAGTATACATAACACCTACCCCCGCAGACAGAATTTGGTACATTCCGCTCCATGGGTAAGGTCTGAATATTGAATATCCAGTGTGAATATGCATGTTATTCAGCTATAGAGATACAGAAGAGCTTAGCCTGGCTTGTTGACACAGTAGCCCACATGTCCTCTGCTGGTAATATGAAGTAGAGGAGTCAAAGCATTATAAAAAGGAAGACTAGACTAGTAGCTCACTAGTTCAATGGGTGTAAGAAAAACCTTCCCCAGGATATTAGGATACAGTAAGCCAATGGGTGTAACATAGGGAACCTTCCCCGTCCAGGTATGGCTTCAGGAGTCCCCCCCACTTGGAGCTGAAAGCCCGGCCCAAGCTGGGTGAGAGGGAGGTCACGCTGGCCCACGTCACCGACTGGATCGAGAAGAAACTGGATCAGGAGTTTCAGGTACGCTGAGACCAGGGAGAGTAGAGCAATAACGGCTCTCTACTTGGATTATGTAATAACTGTATTGTGTGATCTGAAATCCAGGAGCTTTGACTGAGTTTTTCCTGAACATGGGATCTGCCTGGGAACATCTCTGGGCTCTATAGTCTTTCCTGGTCAGAAAGATCTAAGTCCCCCTAACTATTTGTGAATACAATTTGATTAATCATATCATCACATGAATGTATCTTTTGTTCAATATGTATCGAAAGCTTTCCATTTCTCTTAGCTTTGCATCTCTTCCCTTGTCAACAAAGTGAATGTCTTCCCAGTGTTAGACAATGATGGGAATGGGACAACAGAAGAGTGGTTTGTGATGTATTTACAGCAGCCCACCAAGCTGTACTTCAAAGACAGTATGCTTGTGGCTCTCTGTCTTCATATAATGATCAGGCTGCTCCTAGAACTCTGCCCTGAGGCACACCTGTTGACAACTCAGTTATTCTGCCAGGCTACGAAGTAGAACTACATGTATCCCTGTTTGAGACTTCTCTACATTATTATTATCCTTACCACACACACCCAGGCACAGAAGTACGCACACATCAGTTGTGAGTGGCTATGTATGGCTTCCCAAAAATACCAGACTCCAGACAATCCCCAAATCCAATCACACAGAATAAGATTGACTGCAGTCTCCTGGGTTTTTGTCCGAAATCTGCCTTTCTGCTGTTGTGGCCTGTTTGTTGTTTTCACAGAAACATATACTGTATAACTACTATAAATTGCTATTTTGTGATACCGGCTAGACCAAAGCACCTCGTTCAGCATTCAAGTGATAAACTAAGATTTGTGTTCTTGTCAAACATGCACAGACAAAAGGCTTATCATAAATGTAATAAATATTCGTGGCCCCCCTTTAGCTTGAAGTGTTTTCTGTTTTACTCCTAGTTACTCAAGTTCTCGTTTTTGTTCTCACAGAAAATATTTGTGATGCCAAACATGGACGACCTCTGGCTACCCATCATGCACTCTGCCATGGACACCCGTTCTAACGCCAACCTGGCTACTGTGACAACATCGACCGATGCCTTGAGGGACCCAGACCTCTCGGAGCCTGAACTCTTTGACATGTGAAGACAAGACTCTCCGTTTCTGGGGTGTTGCTAAGGATAAGTCACTGGCGACCTGACATCCCAGTAACCACTGGTGCCAGCGCCGCAGTGGGCGGGGCTTACTGTTCTCCCCTCAGAACAGTGGGCCAATCCCACAGCCACTCCAGACTGTGGATCCTCTACCAGGAAGTGAAGAAAGGCAGAGATGGAGAGACAGCCTGCTTACTTCTCACTTGGCTGGGAAATACTGCATCATTGGTTTGAGGGAATATTAATCCGAGGATGGTGTCAATCAGACAGGTCATGGATTCACAGACCATTTGGATTGTAAGTGTGTGTGTGGTCAGACAAATTGCCATGCAGTGTAAACTGAAGAACCACACTACCTGTGATATACAGCAGCTACACCAAACGTCATAGACGAACATGAAAAGTGTGTGTACTAATCGGAGTCCATGATATGCCCTGCATTTCTTTTTCCATTGAGTTTCAGACCTGAAACCCATGAAAAAAGAATGGGTGTAGATGGTCAGAGAGAAGGCTGTGTGTGTGTGTGATTTGTCACATGCTTCATCATCTAATGCACATATGGGCATTGTGAGACAATGTCTATCCCTCTCTCCGCCCCTCCCCATACATCGCGTGGCATTCCTTATGCAAACAGGTCAACGCCACTGTGCATCGATCAACAATACCATCCTACCCCCAAAACAACTCAAACTGCAGAAGGCAGGCTCATGTGGTAGTTACTGAATAGCCTGGGATGAATACCCTTGCCTGAGACCTGAAAATGTGTTGGATCCTCAAGATAATGTCTATGCTTTAGCTCAGCGTGCTCACACACTCTTGTGACATGGGTATGAAACCCGAGTAAGTCACAGATGAAGGCTAAATATAGTAGTTACTGACTGTATAGCTTGGGAGCTTTCACCAAATGCATAGGGCCTTCAGTGTCTTCTGTCCACCATTGCCTCAGCCATTCTGAAGTCAAACCACATTGTTGACGAGGTGTACAAATACCAACCATAAATCTATGTATTGTCACAATAGTCTTACAGCTATGATGTCAAAAGAGGTGTGTAGTGTAGACAGAAGGCCTAATGAATGTACCTGTACATGTAAAGCAGGCAGTTCCCTAACTGGGTCAATTATAAAGGACCCTAATAGACTGCTAACTTAGGGCTCGCTTCAATCAGATCCGCTTTAGGCGACATCTGCATAACGGTTGTTTTGCCGGTGTTGGAGGTGGAACTGCGTTCGAGCAGTCAAATCCACAGGCGGCTTCTGGAATTATACCTAAAGCAGACATTGCCATTGTCTGTTTGGAGTCGCATTAAGAGAAATCCTATGCAGACTCGTTTACAAGTTCGAACATTGGAATGTGAGATGTTTTCTACACCTTAATTAGGCTGATAGAAATCCTCTTTTTTTTGTTGAATGATTTTCAATTTGAGCGTCATTATTTCTATATAGACTGTACTTTCTCATTCTGAACTTCTGTGTGGGCCGGTGTGGCTTTGTGACAATGATCACAAGAGCAGCTGCTCACCGATTTCACAGCTTCAACACAGTTACACCTCCAAAACATCTTTGCGGGTGTCGTCTATCGCTGGTAAATGCTTGATCTGATTGAATCTAGGCATTACTTTGGCAGTGGTAGGAGATATTTTCAGAGTAAATTTTCTATCAACTGTTTTAAAACAGAGGTCAAATGCATTTGTCTCTAGCTGTCTTATAGGCCAAGCAGCACTTTCACACACACCTCTTTTTAAAACTGTGTTTCTCAACCTTTTTTGTACCAGCAACTGGCAAATCTGGTGTCTTATTCAGGGGGTGAACTTGTACAGCAAGTCTCACAATACAGAAACAGGCTTCTGTCCTGTGGTCCATTCTAGTTCGGACATGGCATGCTTAGTTACTGCCAAAGCTATGCGTTTCCTCTTTGGAGCACCACCGCGCTACATTACTTAATTGTCAGACACCCATCGGAGGGACTGATCAGCAACACCCCAGGGCCCGGAGGTTGAGCATCACTATCTTAGACCACGTTCACCAGCTAGGACACATTACAGCTTTCACACTCAGATTCTGAACATGTTAAAATGCCTGCAGCCGGTGATTCAAACAGCCATAACTAATGTCAGCCATACCGCTCAACCAATGGAAACAAGCCATTCAGTAAATACGACTGCTTTTCTTGATCAATTTCCTGTCTTGAAATACCTGACTTCATGCTGTGTACATATGACAAATATTAAACAATTTCAAACAGCAATGACTGGCGTAGATGGCTTTGAAACCTTTCAGATTCATGACATTTGCCAAGAATAACTCCGCTTACAGGTGACATTTGGGTTGTTTGCCACAACTTTGTTCAAATGTTTGAGGCAGAAGTGCCATTTGAATAACCAGACATTCTAGGCAAACAAGTGTGCGTGTTGAGGCCATGTCTTAGCTTCTTTCCTCATACGCTACCGTTTGTTACATTTGCAGTGACAGGAAAAATATATCAGGAATTTCAGTTGCGTTGAGCGATGTCACTACAGTTCTGATCAATATTTTTTTTTGCTTGCATGTAACTAGTAATGCTTTGACAATGGTAGCTGACATCCTAGGCTAAGATTAGATCATTCAAACTAATGAGTGTTTGGGCCATAAGGACTTTGTGCTTTTGAGTTATAGGGACATTTGCCCACGTGGACAGATAACACAGGTTCAAATGTCACTGAATAAATAGTATGTAGAACTAAAAAAAGTTGATTTAATCTGCCTATAAACAATGTATACTGGTTTATTCCTTGTAGCTCTAAAATGAGGGAATGGGTACCTCCAATCACCCAAAGCCTTATGACGTATACAGATTAAAGATCAAAATACACACATGACAATTATTAGTGATTAGATGTGAGTTGCATTTAAAAGAGAAACTTGGGATGAAATGCCAAGTAACCCCAGTTATAACAAGCCTTTGATTTGTTCTTGCAGCTGTAGCTTGGCCGACAGAGCCATGGAGAGGGCTCCGCTGGCTCAAAGACAGTGCATACAGTTACAATAAATGAACATAACACAAAACATTCCACTACAAATGTGACTTTATTGGACAACTTAATAATGTTCAATAAATTGAGTTGTATTAGTTGAATTCTCTCCATGGTATTCATCTTGCGCCACATTGGACTTGTTCCATGACTGCATCTAGATCCATGACAAAAAGGGCACAAATTAGCCTACTATTTCAAACAGACAGTCAGATTGATATGAGAATGGGTTATGTCAGAATACAAAAGGTAACTTCACCATCAATCAGAAGTCTAACGCGTAAAACATCATTCATAACCCCCCCCCCCCATTGCACTACAGATGTCAAGATCACAGTATTCACCTTCAAGTCTTTGAGGGAAAACTGAATGCCGGGTTCCTTCGTAGAAAGGAGCCACGCTGTTAATGGCTTACACGCCACCTGCTCCAAGACTTAAGCCACATTAACTCGACGATTCCCTGAAGTGGCAAAGGCAACAAAAAAAAAAGTTAAATTAACCAAGACTGGAGACAACCACATTGATGTCCATGCCTGGGTTATGAGTCAGAACAACAAAAGTCAACTTCACTGTCAATCAGAAGTCTAACGCGTTAAAACATCATTCATACAACCATGGATATTTTCCTAGGTTATTGGATTGCCATTGCATGCAACTACCTCAAGAGAACACAAGGGGTTCCATGGTCCCAACGTGGCCTCAAGGGGCCATGCTGCGGACCACGTGCGCAGTCTCCGCACATGATTGTGGTGCTCGTAATGCCTCCGACTTTTCTGAGGAATAGATTCAAAACATTAACGAAATGATTTAGCATCAAGGATGTTTAAAGTCAATCCAGATGTCGATAAATGAACCTTACCTTGAACGAGTCCTAAGTGCTAGTTAGCCATTAGCTACTGGCCTTTCTACTAACTTCCTTGCCAAATTACATAATAGGGATTAGTTGACATTCACTCACTACAGTTTTCAATGCATAATCTTTTAGCGTCCATCAAACAATATGGGTAAACAAAATTCGAGTTTAGTCTGCACAGATTGAGCCATGCGTCTGTAATCAGCCATACGCTCCATGTTTCTCTTGCTTGATGTAATGTGACCGGAAAACCCCCGACGAATTTATACTTGCTTGCAAAGCATATCCGGTAGCTAGCTGTGTACTTATTGGTGGAGAGACATCCTAGAATTTCCCCCCTCCTCCACTGTTTCGGACATCGCAATCTAAATCCAACACCCACATATTAATTTCAGGAAGATGCAAGTTGGACAGGCACAGAGCCAGAGACACTTAATTACCGAAGCAAGAAGAGTAGCAACGCCACAGACAAACTGAAATGTTTTGATACCGTAACTCTTTGGGAATGCCACTTTAAAACTTGGTTGTATCGACGCATTGCATTCTATGTAACTCGTACTACCCCTTCTGGACTGTATGATGGACTGGACGGTTAGCAGTCGGGCCCTATTGTGGTGCATTTTCACGTTACTGTGTAGTATTGACCCACTTCAAATGGTAAGTAGTTAACCTAATTTACGATACTGAACCTTAGTGGGAGGAATTGGCATATTGGCTAGCTAGTTAGCTAATGGGTTTAGGGGTTAACTAACAAGAGAAAAGACGGGCATGGCACCACCTAGCTAATATTTACAACTAGTTAGCTAGCTGATATTTTTGGCTAAATGGTTATTAGCTAGCTTACGTTAGCTAGTATACTTGGCTGGTTGGCTAGCTAACAACCAGTTATATATTTTATGCCTAGTTAACTAGTGTCGATTCCAACTAAGCTAAGGCCAATATTGTATGCTGTTAAATTGCTTGAAGTAGCTAACGTTACTGTAGTATTAGCTAGTCTCCTGTTTTTGTAGTAGGGGTAATGTTACAGATAATGTATTGTACAGCATTTATTCAACAACCTAGCCGTTTAGTCACACTAGTTGGCTAATCTAACCATGCCATAAGATGAAGCCAAGGCATTAGAGCCAGGCTAGGGACCCTGGCTAAATTGATACGGTTAGACTTTAGACCCCCATGTAAATAGTCTGTCAGTAAAGACCAGTCAGGTGAAGTTCCACCACCTCACTGGTTGCTGGAGCAAGCCCATTGCTCTGTGTTAAATGTTTCTTTCTAAATTGGGAAAAAACATAAAAGAAAAATATTGTCATAGTGCTTTCAAAATGTAGCTATCCAACATGTAGCTTTATCAATAGCAGTGCAGGGATGTTTAACACACTCAGTGCCCCATTAATTCAGCATGCTTGTTCTGGTTGTGCGCACACTCTTGCAGTCAGACTTGTAGGTAGAGCTGGGCAAAAATCCATATAACGATACATTGACTATTGTCATGATAACAATAAGTTGAACTATAAGTTTAACATTAATGTGCACCAGTTTATTTTTATTTATTACCCTTAATAATACTACTTTGAATGTTGTAGCTATCAGTTTTCCCATCAACAGTCACCCATATTAGAAAACGTATTTAATTTAAAACTTCACATTTCTCTAGTAGGCCCCTATAGGTTATTTATCGTAATGAATGATATCAGCAAAATGTCCATGATAAGTGGTCGGTTTGGTTGGTGTTGATAATTTTCGGTTTATTGTCCCAGTTATACTTGCAGGCCGTGCTACCATGTGCGTATAGACAGAGTTCAGTCTGTGCATGCTCTGTTTGACTGTGTGTGTGTGTGCGTGTCCTATCTTATCACAAGGCCAACGGCTGTGCAGGCACTTTGTGCGGCTGTATTAGGGTCTACGTGCAGCCGCGGCAGAGACAGTGCCACTGAATGTTGACGAGTGGAAGGGAGCTCAAATGGCCATGCACAGAAAAATCACAACACAAACATGCTTGATGTTTTAAGTCTCTGCACACACTAATATCTGGCCATCCGACCTGCCTACGTGTGCATTGCATGTGGGCAAAACAAGTAGACAGTTAAAATAAAACCACAGTGACATTTAATGCAAGGTGGTGATGAGTTCAAGATGCTCAAGATGGGACACGCAGGCTGTTCAACACAAAATACACATAACCTGGTCATGCATGGCCATTTGCACATCATGTCAGTTTAATTTCTTCACCTTTTCAAAAAAACATTTCCTCTTAGATTTTGATCTGTGGTCACCAGAAGTGAAATGATAATGAGCGTCATCAGTTCCTGTCTTAATTCATGCCTGCACACAAACTGTGAGCGCTACAGCAAGTCTACAAATGGGAGGAAACATTCGGACTGTTTTGGAAATGTTCCATTGAAGGTGAATTAATGGAGGCAAGGTTGATAAAGCACTTGATAGAGTCAAGCATTAATTACCTTGTTCAAATTGTCGAAGTTGCTGTCAATAACACCTCTTCAAGGCAATGGTATAGTCTGATATAGTAGGTCAGTTAACAGGGATCCTGCAGATTTGGGTTGGAAGGTCATTTCTACATTCAGTTCCACTAAGTATTTCTGAAGCAGCTTGTACTGTGTCCGGTTTCTGTTCTCCATGTCCCTTCTGGAGGGTGCATCTAGCGTCAATGTTTTTCACTCTCTTTTTGATTAGGCCTATGAATTCTGTAGGCTAGTGCCTCACTTAGTGATTCCAGTAGTGGTTGAGAGCTAGCATGCATCCCTACTTTATCACATTTGAACACATTTAGGCCTAAGTCTAGATGCAATGTAAAAAAATAATACACTTTCTCACCTGTCTCTACCAGTGAGACCTTTAGCTCTAAGCATCAGTAGCATTACATTACACTGAAAAATTACTTGTTTTCCCCTCCTTTGTGTTCCCTCTTCCCTGGAAGGCTTTGATTCCTATTGACTAACGGTGGGAAACCTGCCAATCACATGTACCTGATACCACTGCACGAGAAGTCTTAGGCATGTTCATTCTGTCTCTCTAATGGAACATGGCCTCATTGCAGAGGCAGAGTGAAAGCTCGGAACCTGCCAAGAATTGTTTCGCCAAGTTCGGGTACATTATGTAACCCTGTAAGCAGTGTTACGCAATGTCTGACTTCTTTCCCTGGTAAAAAGCATTAGGACATGTAAACCAAACGGGGCCTGCTCCAATGACCCTTTCTCTCTACTCCCGCTCCCAGATACAGACCAGTATAGAACTGAACTCCCCTCCCCTATACTATCAATCATACCGTATAGCCTAACAACCACGTACAGATGTCCCAAGGATGTACTTTTAGGCCTGAAGGTGTTAAACGTTGTTTCGAACAGAGTGTTGCTTCTCACAAACTTCAACCGTCCGACAGATGTTCCAGAGATGTTGATTTTGAAACTGAGAGCAGGCTGGAGGTTTGTGGGGATGAATAATAATAAATCGACATTGATGGTTATTGTTTTACTGTTCCTGGTACAGTTCTTATGAGGTGATAAGCCAGTGGGAACAACCACAGGTGTCCAGTATTGACACAAGCTCTCTCTGGTGTGTAGACTGTAAGATTACAGCAGGGTTAACTGAACAAACAAACCCAGGAACACACACGGTTCCTTTTTTTACCAAAGACATTTTAAGATAAACTGCTAAATAAATGAGCTGTAGCTAACAAACAGCACCTAAGTGAAGTGGTTAGGTTATTATTGCTTTGATTTCATCAGATAGGCCTAGCTTCATACAGTAACCTTGGTTTTCTTTTGTTGCTCCAGCAGGCCGAGTGTGTTTGGTCTGGTCCATTTTGTAGACTGTAGACGGCTGGGAGGAAGACAAGATAACAAGGCTGTCTGATTCATAGAAGGCCAGGGGTGATTCACTGAAGTGTACTCTGTTTGTTCTGGATGCCATGCGCCCTAGCTCGCTGGTGGGGGGGGGGGCACATTGGTGTCTGGCCTAACAGCACTTAGGCCTAGTTCTCCCTTGTAAGTGTCTGAGTGCTGGGTAGGGCCTCGAGTAATTATAGATCAGTGATCTGCCTTTAACAGAAACAGCGGGGGCTAGTTATACTATCCAGAGGGCCCTTTGCAGGGGATGTTTCATCCCATTGAATTAAGACATTCAATTCTATGTTCTGCTGTCCTAACTTTGTTTCGGCTGGAGGAGTGTGGATGGGGTTAATGGAGTAGGTTGGTACACACACAAGTCAGGCAAGGTATTAGAATCCCTCTGGCCCTAGCTGTCTCCTTTAGCTGGGTCATGGCTATAAGAGATGTATAGCTTTTGTGAAATGAACGTCAAAATATGTTTTTATTTTTTGGTGTATTTTAGCTATCCCTAACCCTTCCTAACCTTAACCTGCTACGTTAATTATCCTAACTTGCTAGGGAAAGGTAAAATCTTACAAAAGCTGTATCCCATCTAGTCAAAACCCTTGAGCAGCCAGAGCACTCTACAGTACAGACACCCCCACCCGGCCTCTTCCTGTGCCAAAATCAAAATGAAGACTACGGATCGCATATCAGTGTGATGTTTTAAAAAAAAATATCCCTTGCACTCACTGACCACAGAGACTTCCAAGGAAAGAAACACCCCCGTGGCTTGACCGGGCCTCTGTCAGAGCTTAAAGTGTGGTCAGTGATTCAGCCGCGGCATACGCCCACTTACGCCTGCATACAGTTCTCTTTCTTTGGTTGTTTCATTCCCTCTCTCCAAAATTGCTGTCCATGTTGTGCTACTGAACCCAGTCAGTCTGCCCATGTGGGCTTGTGGCCCTCTCACAGAGAGAGTGATATGAGAAGGACTGGAGAGAAATACAATCACATGTCCATCTCAGCCCACTCTTCGTCTGTGCGGTGACTGAGAAACGCATTTCTCCCTGAGTTTCACAGTAAAGCAAGCCGACCATGCTTGCTTTATCAGCCCAATAATTTTTTTATGTAACCTTTATTTAACTAGGCAAGTCAGTTAAGAACAAATACTTATTTACAATGACTGCCTACCCAGGACGACACTGGGCAAATTGTGCGCCACCCTATGGGACTCCCAATCACGGCCAGTTGTGATACAGCCTAGCATTGACCCAGGGTCTGTAATGACGCCTCTTGCACTGAGATGCAGTGCCTAAGACCGCTGTGCCACTCGGGGGCCAAAATAGTGATATTGGTGACTCTGCAGACAGCAGCGTGGCTCTTTTGCAGAAGTTCAGTCCTGACCCCAGACCCTTACCTAGCCTTCCTCCCCACTCTTCAGTCTCCCAGTCCTGACCCCCAGACCCTTACCTAGCCTTCCTCCCCACTCTTCAGTCTCCCAGTCCTGACCCCCAGACCCTTACCTAGCCTTCCTCCCCACTTATCACAGACTCCCTTTTGAAAACAACTGTGTTCAATTAAAGGCTCTGCATGGTCAATCTGACATCTGAAGTGGCCATACAGCATTTACTGCAAAGCAGCCTCCAGTCTTCAGAGCTTTCATGCTTATTGTGCTTAGCGGAGCAGAGCTATTGTGAAGGAAGTTGTCAAGGGAGTGAGTTTGTTTTATACAGGATGTACCGCCCCAACCTACTGTCAACGCGGACCTATACAGAGCCCTCCGCATTGTAAAAAAAAATATATTTTAGAAATGAGGCACACGGAGATGCGGTACAGAGCTTGATTTGGTCTCTGCGTGCCTCGAGAGGCTCCTCAATGCAGTCACACCCTCCATACAAAGCCTCCAACCAAATTTTCGGATCAAGCATAACTTGGCCTTTTCGGCTAAAGGCGTCTGCATGCTTCCCATCCGAAACAGTTTGGAACAGTTCATCAGCTGTGCACATGGGGGGAAAAGAGGCAAGCTGAAGTCTGTAGTAGAAGTCTATGCCTCTTCGTCTGTGATTGGTCAACAGTAAGGATTCTTCAATTAACTCTCTAAATAGTGCACCAAACATCTATCTTAATTAGGTGCAAAATTGCGACTAAGATCTCCTTGGAAAAGACGCTAACTCAAGAAATCTGTCATAAATTATCTTTTAGGTTAATTCTGACTTGGTGTCTCAAGATGGTCAGATAGTACTATTGATCCTTTTCTTATTTTTCAAGCGATGGTCTTGTTAGGGACTATGCGAGCACAGACGAACTGAAGCATGCAGAAGCCTTAACTCCCCCTCAGGCAGGTAGCTAGCGAGACCTAACCCCTCATCTGCTCCTAAGTGTTTTACACAGCCAGTTTGGGGAGGGGGTAATGTTTGGCGATATGGGGCAGCAGTTAACCCTCTGGCATCCCTGCATCCCCCCCCATGTCCCAGTCTAGTAGTAGTATTCAGGATATGTATTCAGTTAATGAGGGAAACAGTCCTTCTCAGTATTGGCATTCCTCTGGGGCCTTATAAACGGCAGGAGGTTCTCTGTTATGGCAGCACTTTGTCTGTATTCCTATGTAGTGTAGACTATTTTATAGTTAGTTATGTATGATCAAACTGATTTATGAATCCGTGTTCAATAATACCACAATTTAATTAGTAGCAACCGTTCATTATTCATCACGTACACAATACAACGGCACACATGTGGCCTTGGCTCTGATATGGCTATAGTTTCCATTATTATAGTGTCTAGCCATAGAGGCCATTGTCATATCAGGGCTGATATGGCCAGAGCTCTTTGGTCGACAGAATGTACTTGCATTGGCTGTAGATGAAACTCTTTTTGAAAGAGGTGAATACTAAGATTAGGCCCTTGGCTTATGTTGAATACCACTAAAGAAGACTATCTTCTGTTCCCCTATAGATGTGCTTTAACAGTATTTTGTGTTCTGTCTTGCAGAGTTTCTGCCACGCCAGCACCGTCTCCCTCCCCGAAAGCCTGCTCTTTGTGTCCACCCTGGATGGAAACCTACACGCCGTCAGCAAGAAATCAGGCTCTATCAAATGGACGCTGAAAGAGGGTAAGGAAGAAGAGAGTCCTGAGTAATTCACTAGCGCCTTTGTTTGTGTCTCTATCAATCTTTAGGTGCTGTTTGAGTTACACCTGTGAAACAAAGTGCCATTGTTGTTCCACAAGGATCACAACCGAGACCCCTTTAGTTTGTGAAAGTGAAGACCAGCTCTGTGTTTCGTCTTTTGTTGAATGGTGGAAACCAGATTCAGAGCAGAAACATTATTTTGAGAACTAATCACACAGTGTACGAGGCAGTGGGGAGGAATGCACGTGTCGGCCTACTTTTTTACCTCAGCTGCGTATCATTGCATGTACCAATACTGTAATTACAGCTATTGAAGTACTGAATGGTTAGAGAAATCAACACTGTGAACGTGGGAGTAGGCTGCCGATCAAAAACTACAGTAGCTGTGTTATTCTCAGGCCTACCTCTCATAAAGGGATGTATTGACAGATTTATTTTTCACTGTAAATGGCATTTCTGAGGCATTTCTGGGTTTAGATAATGATGGGTGTTTTCACTGTATTTTCTGCTCTCCCGGCGCATGAGTAAATGCAGTGAACGCTTTGCTCACGCATGCTAACCTGGTAATCATTAACCTGGAGAGAGTGGGACAGATATAGCCTTTAATCGTGGTCAGCCATAATAGGCAGGGGTAAACTGCTCTGCTGTATTTATATTTCTCTTGTTTTTGTTCTACTTTATTTTATAGTACTACTGATAATGATTACTGCGTTGTTGGAAAAGAGCCTGCAAGAAAGGCGTTTCACTGTATTTGTTTGTGCACATGACAATAAAAAAAAACAACACTTTCATATCTAAACATCCTGTCTGAGGTTACATGGTCAGAATGAGCATTGGTATGATTAGCATACTAAAGCAGGGTCCATTTACTAGAAGTCATGTTGCTAGGCTAGTAACGTTACTGAAACACAATTTCGGGTTTTCAAGGTGAAACCGTATCAGATGGGCTGAATAACAGGGAAACGGTGGATCACAAATGGTTGACCTTTCATGTCAAACCAGCGAGTCACACCTGATACCGTATAACATCATTAATAAACATGAGAATATGGAATCGGTCCCATCTGAGCCCTGTGTTTCCTCAAAATGTCCTTTTAATATGGACAGGGATAGCACCAGGTCACCTTTCTCAAACATCTGCTGTCATCCCTTGAGGCCTAACTAACTAAAGCCCACATCCAGGAGGTAGGCAGGTCTTCCTTGAGGCCTAACTGACTAATGCCCACAGAAGGAGCCTGGAGGGAGGTAGGAACCTGTCACTCAGGCCCAGCAGGTAGGACCCAACCCAGGGTTGGCATGAGTCCCATCCCTGGTGTGTCCTTTTTATGGGGCAAAACCACGCCCACAAGTAACCTAGCAACATTCAAAGCCGTGCTTATTGGTCAGAGTTCGGAGATACTGATTACGTAATGAGCGGAAGAACCCTAAAGAGGAATCCCCGCGAACTGGGAGTTCGTAGTTTGCTCGTGCCTGCCATGCCACGAACCGCGGGAGATGCGCAGTTTCGTGGCCTCGTTTTGAAATTAGCTTAACTAAAGGCGAGCAACAAGTGACTAGATGGCTAACATTACATTATTGTCAGTAATGGTGAATGAATGGAGCTAGCATCTCTTTTAGTTGCCTACTAGCACAAATGTCATGTAGCTAAGTATCTCAATAGTCATTTTGTAAACACTTCGAACTCCTAGTGTGGTCAACGCACTACTAGACAGCTTCAGCCCAATCGGCGATGTAAGCTAGCGATAACACTTGATATAATTCACAGTTTACTTATCTCCAAAAACAATTAAACTATCCATGATGTCAATGCTATCCATCTGGTCAATCAGGCTGGTTGCAGTCACTAACTTAAAAGCTACATAGTTAAATGCAACTTCATATCCAAATTCACGGGAAATGCAAAGTATTGTAATGAAACGGCAAGGAGCAGGTCTCGAACCCTCGACCTTCTAATCCGAAATCCAGCACGCTATCGACTGTGCCGCAAAAGCATGCTCAAGCGGCAGAGTCGATTCCCGCGCATATAAACCCAGGGTCGTTACAGTATGGATGGCAATGTTTTGGTGGCGATTCTGTCTGTAGCGTTTGTTCTTTTAAAACGCAGGAACAACTGAACTCTGACCAATCAGCGCGGCTTTGAATGTTGCTAGGATAAATGCTATGCGTGGATAAAACGACGCATCACTGTCTTGACCCTGCTGCACCTATCAGTGACATTTATGACACACCGGCCAAGTATACTCTTTCATACGACAACACACACATTAATAGTCAGTGTGTCCTCAACAAACAGTTACGCTATCAGGTGAGGTGCATATTCAGTGAAGGGAAAGAACATTGAGGTCAGAACACGGCTCTCTATTGTTACAAATGGAGAAAACGTTCTACTAAAAAATATATACATCTCCAGCATGGTCGTCCGTAAAAGATATTATCACCACCAGTCATGATCGTAATCATTTGTATACCCTAGTATTTCCATGGGTGGGCTTTGTTGTTCCATCTACGATGTTCTGAGTGTTGTTCTCTACTGAATATTCCTTGGGAATACAGCCATTTCCCCCCCCACTAATTGGTCTAATTGATCTTCTCACATCAGAACTTTTTCAAAGCTGATCTGACTGGTCAAAAGACCAATTAGTAAAAATAAAAAGATTAATCACAATTGGGCTACCTGTGTAAACGCAGTTCCAGGTAAACCACCCAGCACAGACCTCTGCCAGTCAGAGCAGAGGTTACATCTGGCTGACCTTGTGGACTCCGCTGCCACTGTGTGCGTTTGTCTAGTAGTAATGTCATCACGCCCTGGTCCCTGTGTGTGCCCATTTGGCAGGGTGGCCTGGGTGCTGTATCACATTCAGTGGGGTGTGACATTACAGGACATTCAGATAGTAATATATGATGTAGAACAGACCTGCTTCTCTATCATGTAGAATAGGGAATCATGTCCGCTCTATACAATACATTTCTAGCTGTGAAGTTCAGAATACGACCTGGGTCTTTACAGTGAGTATTAATGTGTCCCCTGTGGGCTACTGGCCACTGTTTATTTAGGCTATACTGTTGTCATTAGATAAATAAGTGGCCTTGGCCTCTTATCAGTTAGGACAAGTGTGGTTTAAGGAGCCGCTTAACCTGAGACCAACATTGCAGGGGTCTATGCTGACCATTTTTACAAGGAGCATGTGTGGCGTAAGTTGAAAAATATAGGTGCACACAAATATTAATTTGGAGCAAAATTAAAAATACTTGAGTTATTAAAGCTGGATCCTTAATTTTTATTTTCTCAAGGTCAGAGAGTGAAAGGTCCCTGACCTTAAAGTTTTCAGTAAACCTTCTGAGTTAATTCTGTGTTTGGGAGTAATCGTTTATGGACTGAAGAACTATGGGGTTTATATTCAAACAGGAAAGACAGCAGTGTAGTGGTTCATATTGTGTACTGTATACATGCTGCTGATTCTTGATCAACCGGTACTGTCATCATTTGTAGTGTACTATTCATGGCACTGATGACTGAAAGGCACATTTTCTTCCGTTTTCTTTTGTGGACAGATCCTGTTCTGCAGGTTCCAACGCATGTGGCAGAGTAAGTATCCTGAAGTGTGTGTGTTTGTCAGTTTTTGTGTGTGTGTGCGTGCGAGTCTGTCAGTTTGGATGTCATAGTGTATTGAGTGCAACAGTGTGCTTAACACAATGTGCTGAGCATGCAGAACTGTGTTTTGTCCTGTTCTGCTTGAGCAATAAGATTGTAATCTATTCAAAATACAACAGGGTTCATTGATGACTGATCTGACAATGTGTAAGCCCTATCCAAAAATCTAATCCAACTTTATTTAGGCCTATAGTGCACAGGTGTCATAACACACTTCACCTTGAATTATGTATGATCTGTCGGAGTGTTAACATTCTCTACCCCATCCCTCTCTCTCGCCTTAGGCCAGCTTTTCTGCCTGACCCTAACGATGGCAGCCTGTACTCTCTAGGAGGGAAGAACAACGAGGGACTGACTGTAAGAGGAACCACTGAACCCTCTTATTATACTAACAGGGTCACCCATCACTAGAGGAACCACTGAACCCCCTTATTAGACTAACAGGGTCACCCATCACTAGAGGAACCACTGAACCCCCTTATTATACTAACAGGGTCACCCATCACTAGAGGAACCACTGAACCCCCTTATTAGACTAACAGGGTCACCCATCACTAGAGGAACCACTGAACCCCCTTATTATACTAACAGGGTCACCCCTCACTAGAGAGGAACCACTGAACCCCCTTATTATACTAACAGGGTCACCCATCACTAGAGGAACCACTGAACCCCCTTATTATACTAACAGGGTCACCCCTCACTAGAGAGGAACCACTGAACCCCCTTATTATACTAACAGGGTCACCCATCACTAGAGGAACCACTGAACCCCCTTATTATACTAACAGGGTCACCCATCACTAGAGAGGAACCACTGAACCCCCTTATTAGACTAACAGGTTCCCCCCTCACTAGAGAGGAACCACTGAACCCCCTTATTATACTAACAGGGTCACCCATCACTAGAGGAACCACTGAACCCCCTTATTATACTAACAGGGTCACCCATCACTAGAGGAACCACTGAACCCCCTTATTATACTAACAGGGTCACCCATCACTAGAGGAACCACTGAACCCCCTTATTAGACTAACAGGGTCACCCATCACTAGAGGAACCACTGAACCCCCTTATTATACTAACAGGGTCACCCATCACTAGAGGAACCACTGAACCCCCTTATTATACTAACAGGGTCACCCATCACTAGAGGAACCACTGAACCCCCTTATTATACTAACAGGGTCACCCATCACTAGAGGAACCACTGAACCCCCTTATTATACTAACAGGGTCACCCATCACTAGAGGAACCACTGAACCCCCTTATTATACTAACAGGGTCACCCATCACTAGAGAGGAACCACTGAACCCCCTTATTAGACTAACAGGTTCCCCCCTCACTAGAGAGGAACCACTGAACCCCCTTATTATACTAACAGGGTCACCCATCACTAGAGGAACCACTGAACCCCCTTATTATACTAACAGGGTCACCCATCACTAGAGGAACCACTGAACCCCCTTATTATACTAACAGGGCCACCCATCACTAGAGGAACCACTGAACCCCCTTATTATACTAACAGGGTCACCCATCACTAGAGGAACCACTGAACCCCCTTATTAGACTAACAGGTTCCCCCCTCACTAGAGAGGAACTGACAGTTTCCTCTTTCTCTAGAAGGCCACTGCATATCTGCCAACCACAGGTGATAAGCAAGTCACACAAAACATGTAGTGCACATAGGTATGTGTGTGTGTGTGTGCGCGCGCACATCATGTTTCTGTTTGGCGTGGTTGTAGTAGCAGAGTCTGTGTGAGATCACGAGTATGTGGTTTGTGATGAAATAGCATTACTCAACATTGACCCCTTGATATTGATACACTCACAGTAAACATGCTTATGAGTGGGCCAATGGGCATTTCCCTGTTTTCCACAGAAACTGCCTTTCACCATACCTGAGCTGGTCCAGGCGTCGCCCTGCCGCAGCTCTGACGGGATCATCTACATGGGTAAGTCTTCCAGTTCTCAGACCTGGAGTATATGACGACACACACAGTGACATGACATGTAGACATTTAGAACAGACCAGGAACAGTTTGGACTACGTTGTCATGGTTATCTACTCTACCAAGCGGGACTACCATTCAAGTCCCGATCAGGCTGACCTCGAATGAATGAATATAATCTTGTTAGAACTAGAAGACGTTATACTACATTTACATTCCTTTCACCTCACGGTCATCATAACCCCTGCTCCTTTGAATATGCTGCGGTACGAAGGCGTGACCGTAATCTAACCTATCTACCGTGCGTGCCATTGTTCAGCTGAGAAAATGGATGCCACGTTTCTTCTCAGTCCTGTAGAAGTTTTCACACCCATTCACTGAAGCCACTGCGGGCACAAAGGGAGAATATTCTGTGTTAATTGTCAAACCTGTTGGCCAATGGCAATTTTCACCTCACATTGTGCTAGACAAACAACCGTAATCTTCAGTCTAAAGCCGTCCTCCAGAGTCAGTTTGAGGAGCAGCTCAGCCAACAACATCCTACTCACGGGTGGGGCCACCAGCACTGCAGATGGGACACTGTTTTGTAATCCATCAGGCTAGTTATTACAGTCCATCCAGAATAACGATTAGTGTCACTCCCTTCACCAACACAATAGGGAGACAGTGCACTACCAGGGCATGGGGTGTTTTTAATAAGACTATAGGTAGGTTACACCCATTACCCTCTGGGAGAATGCTGGGTGCTTGTCTAGCCCACCTTTACTTAACTGAGGTTGCCCGCCCTCTGTCCCTCCCATTCACTCAAAGTATAATAAGGATAATAAACAACTCCGATTGAATGTGGTTCAACTGCATGTATGGCTCTGCTTTCAGACCAGAGACAAGAAGGTTTTTACAATGTTATTAGGCTGACTGCTCTGTGTTTCCTAGGGCTGGGCGATGTGGCCTAAAAAGAACCATGCATAATGCACTTTCTCTAATAATTTTTCACTTCTTGTAGCAGGCATTATAGAACATTAACACGGGTCTCATACACAATCTCTCAATTACAAGCCCACGTGCTCGTGAGTAGCCAGCTAATCTTTATATTTCAAGTTTAACCAACTTGGATCTATTTGGTAGTTAACAAGATAGAACAGTTGAATTGTTATGAACACACCCTTCTGTCCGTCTCCAACTGTTTGAACAGCATGCTAGTCAGCGTGCTAGCCAGATGTTGAAATCAAGTGGCCTACCTAGAATGAGAATGAGTTGCCAATTCCGTATATATTTGTGTTTTTATGCATATTGCATATTTATTGAAACACAGACTAGACAGCTTGAATAATAGGCTTTGGCAAAAATTCTCCTAGTGGTACGCAATGCCACGTGCGACAGAAACTGAGCATGAAAAGGAGATGAGACCAAAAAGACACAAGAAGTGGACATAAAAACAAATGAATTCAATATATATCACTCAGCCCTATTGTGTCCATGTGTTTGTGTCCTCATGATGTCCTTATGTCTGTTTTTGTATCACTTTGTGTGTATGCACAGGGAAGAAGCAGGACCTGTGGTACGTGGTGGACCTGTTGACAGGGGAGAAGCAGCAGACCCTCACTTCCTCCTTTGCTGAGATGCTGTGTCCCTCCTCCTCCCTGCTCTACCTGGGACGTACCGGTAGGCACCTGTAGACCACACCACACCCACCTGGCTGGCTTGGGGTCTAAACATCTCCATGGGATATTCATTATTCACTTCTCTCCCTTAAGCCACTGGGCAATACCTATGAGGTTCAGTTAGGCCCAGGCTCATAGACATGTGTTCTGTCTATTCGTTTCTATGGATAGACCCGTTTGCCCCCAACCCCTGTCCCCTCTACATCCCTGCCTCTTCCTGGCTTCACCTGGTCAGCCCTACCTATCCTTCCCCCAAAGTCCCAAATCTACTTACTTAATCTCCATAGGTATCTTCTCTCCAGCCTATCCCAGCTAATTTGTTTGTACTGTCTAAAGGCGTCAGCATGCTTCAGTTCAGCTGGCAGCTAGCCGAAGTCAGCTAGGCGAACCGAACGTGTGTGCTCACATACTCCCTTAAAAGACATTCGCTTGAAAAACGAGAAAAACGCAGCTGTAGTGCTATTTGTCCATTTTTGAGACACCGTAGTCAGTATACACTTCCTCAAAATAGTCAGAATTAATCTAACTCAAGGAATCTATCATTCATTTTAAAGGTTTTTTTCCGAGGAGATCTTTGTTGCGCAATTTTGAATCTAACTAAGATGTTTGGTGCATTATTTGTCAATGAAACAATGTGCATGAAAATGAGTCGTCTCTCGTCGAATGACAACAGACTTTATTGAAGAATCACTACTGTTGACCAATCTCAGACGAAGGGGCGTAGACTTCGGCTACCAACTTCGTCTTGCGTCCAGACAGAAATGTGTGTGCCCGAACACTCAAAAACCCTCACTGAAGTCCAAAACAAACAAAAACATCACTAAATGTCATCATAATATATGCACAAACTCTTCCGAACTGTTTCAGCTGGGAAGCATGCAGACGCCTCAACCCTCTCTGCTAATGGCACTTATGTAAAAGTCTGGTGTCGACGCAAAGCCTCTTTTCAATTTAAGGGGCTTTTTTGGCATGGGAAACATATATGTTTACATTGCCAAAGCAAGTGAAATTTCTCTCCCTCTGACATTTTAACCAGGATCTTGTTGTACTGGGTTTAATTTTCCACATCCTCATTCACATCCCCTTTACAGACCTTGGATCAGCTCCCCTCCCCCAATCCTAACCTTAACCATTAGAGGGGAAAATGTGAATCTGACCCAAGATCAGTGATTAGGGGCAACTTTCCTGCCTTGGAAATGCTACGCTACTTCCATGCCCATTTGTACTCCCAGTTATTACTGCGGTGATCTGTCTTACCCTGTGTCCTATGGCATCCGCTTCATTTTGATGTCACTTTAGATGACTTGTTTGTGGCTTGTTGTAGATATTTATGGCGTTTGTAAAGGTCAGGCTGCCAGGGCAGCAGTCCAAGAAGTAGCCTATAAATGCTTTGAGATGTGGTATACCTCTGTCAGGGGAACATGAATTTGGACTTCTGTCATGTTATCCTGTGTTTTTCTAAGTTGGCCACTGTTGTCACCATAGCTAGCATGGCTGTATAGTTGTAATGAGCGCTCTCACCATTTCTTCCCAAAACACAATATCACCATGGTTTGAGTCCTGCTGAGTTTACTTTCACTAGTTTCACTACGGCATATCCTACATGTTCTAGGCTACAGTATATGATGTTGTCCCTTCCCCAGAGTACACTATCACCATGTACGACACCAAGAGTAGAGAGCTCCGCTGGAATGCCACCTACTTCGACTACGCCTCCACGGTGCCTGACGACGACACCAAATACAGTAAAACATGCTTTTACATCTCTCCATAGCGACAGTGAATGTAGGCTATGTATGTGAGAGACTGAGTTGTTTGCGATGATGCCAGTATCACAATATATTTTCCATGGCAAAAATGAAAACAGTAAGCAGATGTAACTGTTTGGTCCTGTAAGAACCTGCAGGATGTAACATATTGTGTGCTACAGCTTGGAAAATAAATACCTCTGATTCTGGATGACAACAATGATTTTTGTTTCCAACATCAGGGCTGTTTTTCTAAAGAAGTTAAATCCGCTTCATGTTTTTGTTTTCTTGCCATGATACTAACGTGTATTGTGTTACTGATATCGTCCCGGCCCTGCTCTCTGGTTGAAAGCATATCTCATGCTACATAGATCCAGAGATGATTTTCTACTATCATTATCCTCACAACATATTACTATTGAACATCATCCAATATCAAGGAAACTAATATTAAATATCCTCTCTCTCCTCACGTTTCTCTTTCCCTCTCTACCTCTCTTTCTATATGTGTATTATCCACCTCACGTCATCGTTCACATAGTTGCAATGATGCAATACATACACCCAGTTTACCTAACACCCCCTCTCCCCCTCCCCTTATAGAGATGGCCCACTTTGTCTCCAATGGTGACGGGCTGGTGGTGACAGTGGACAGTGAGTCGGGTGACGTCCAGTGGATCCAGAATTACAACTCCCCCGTGGTGGCCATGTACATATGGCAGCGCGAGGGCCTGTGCAAGGTGCCGCTCACCAACGTCGCTGTGGAAACGCTGCGCTACCTCACCTTCATGTCAGGCGAGGTGGGCCGCATCACGCAGTGGAAGTATCCCTTCCCCAAGGAGAAGAAGCCCAAGAACAAGCTCATGTAAGTAGACTGTGTGATCGACAGTGGCTTTTCTTTAGTTACTCAGCTATGGAGGCCGCAAAATCCAAGATGCAGTGTAGCAGTGTAGACGTGTTTCTTTAGTCCTCTCGTGTACGTTTGTATTTTTTCGTATTTCTTGTACATATTTTAACATTTTTTTTCTATCTCTTTTCGATTTTTAATTCGATTATACCTTCCGGTAACCTACCTCACCCAATGTGATACGGAATCGCTATTTTTTTTAAAACTTTGGAACACTTTCAAGAACCCCCAGTAGCTAACCAGCTAATCAGCTACAAGCTAATTTAGCCATTTTTTTGCCGCTGCTAGCAGCTTTTACCTTCTGCACAAACACCAGCCCTGTTATTAGCCTGGATATTACTCACCAATTTACCAGCATCGGACTGTCTCTCGACAACAACGCCGGATTCCTGCCGTAATCCCTGAGCCACTACTTCTGATCCTCACAGCTAGCTTGCAGCTAGCGCAGCTAGCGCCACTGCCACGAAGCTAGCACCAGTTAGCAAACACAATTCTACAATTCACAACCTCTCTTTCGCCATCGCCATCCGGCTTGGATTCTCTGTCGACACGACCACGTCTGGTCTGCAGACGAATGCCCCATCCGCTGTGCCCTCAACCGGCCTCCGTCTGAGCAGACCCCCTCCGTCTGAGCAGACCACCCCCCGGGCTACTAACTTTAGACGCCGCGTGCTGGCTTAGTGGAGGCCTCCCTGCTCCATCTACGGCTGCCCCCTGGACACTATGATCGCTTGGCTACATAGCTGGTGCCTGCTTGACTGTCCATTAATTCACGGTGCTCCATTCTGTTTGTTTGTGTTTTATCTGTCGGCTCTGTGCTTTAACTCAGGATCTGTGTGTAGTTAATCCGACCCTCTCTGCCTAGTCGTCGCCATTTTTACCTGCTGTTGCTGTGTTAGCTGACTAGCTGCTGTTATCTCACCTGTTGTTTTAGCTAGCTCTCCCAATCAAGACCTGCAATCACTTTATGCCTTATTGTATGTCTCTCTCAAATATCAATATGCCTTGCATACTGTTGTTCAGGCTAGTTATCATTGTTTTGGTTTGCAATGGACCCCGTAGTTCCACTCTCCGTACCTCTGATACCTCCTTTGTCCCACCCCCCACACATGCGGTGACCTCACCCATTGAGACCAGCATGTCCAGAGATACAACCTCTCTTATCATCACCCAGTGCCTGGGCTTGCCTCCGCTGTACCCGTGCCCCACCATACCCTGGTCTGCACATTATGCCCAGAATCTATTCTACCACGCCCATAAATCTGCTCCTTTTATTCCTTGTCCCCAACGCTCTAGGCGACCAGTTTTGATAGCCTTTAGCCGCACCCTCATCCTACTACTCCTCTGTTCCTCGGGTGATGTGGAGGTAAACCCAGGCCCTGCATGTCCCCAGTCACCCTCATTTGTTGACTTCTGTGATCGAAAAAGCCTTGGCCTCATGCATGTCAACATCAGAAGCCTCCTCCCTAAGTTTGCCTTACTCACCGCTTTAGCACACTCTGCCAACCCTGATGTCCTTGCCGTGTCCGAATCCTGGCTTAGGAAGGCCACCAAAAATTCTGAGATTTCCATACCCAACTATAACACTTTCCGTCAAGATAGAACTGCCAAAGGGGGAGGAGTTGCAATCTACTGCAGAGATAGCCTGCAAAGTTCTGTCATACTTTCCAGGTCTATGCCCAAACAGTTCGAACTTCTAATTTTAAAAATGAATCTCTCCAGAAATAAGTCTCTCACTGTTGCCGCCTGCTACCGACCCCCCCTCAGCTCCCAGCTGTGCCCTGGACACCATCTGTGAATTGATCGCTCCCCATCTAGCTTCAGAGTTTGTTCTGTTAGGTGACCTAAACTGGGATATGCTTAACACCCCGGCAGTCCTACAATCTAAGCTTGATGCCCTCAATCTCACACAAATCATCAAGGAACCCACCAGGTACAACCCTAAATCCGTAAACATGGGCACCCTAATAGACATTATCCTGACCAACTTGCCCTCCAAATACACCTCTGCTGTCTTCAATCAAGATCTCAGCGATCACTGCCTCATTGCCTGTATCCGCCACGGGTCCGCGGTCAAACGACCACCCCTCATCACTGTCAAACGCTCCCTAAAACACTTCTGCGAGCAGGCCTTTCTAATCGACCTGGCCCGGGTACCCTGGAAGGATATTGACCTCATCCCGTCAGTTGAGGATGCCTGGTCATTCTTTAAAAGTTACTTCCTCACCATATTAGACAAGCATGCTCCGTTCAAAAAATGCAGAACCAAGAACAGATATAGCCCTTGGTTCACTCCAGACCTGACTGCCCTCGACCAGCACAAAAACATCCTGTGGCGAACTGCAATAGCATCGAAGAGCCCCCGCGATATGCAACTGTTCAGGGAAGTCAGGAACCAATACACGCAGTCAGTCAGGAAAGCAAAGGCCAGCTTTTTCAAGCAGAAATTTGCATCCTGTAGCTCTAACTCCAAAAAGTTCTGGGATACTGTAAAGTCCATGGAAAACAAGAGCACCTCCTCCCAGCTGCCCACTGCACTGAGGCTAGGTAACACGGTCACCACTGATAAGTCTGTGATAATCGAAAACTTCAACAAACATTTCTCAATGGCTGGCCATGCCTTCCTCCTGGCGACTCCAACCTTGGCCAACAGCCCCGCCCCCCCCCCGCTGCTACTCGCCCAAGCCTCCCCAGCTTCTCCTTTACCCATATCCAGATAGCAGATGTTCTGAAAGAGCTGGAAAACCTGGACCCATACAAATCAGCTGGGCTTGACAATCTGGACCCCCTATTTCTGAAACTGTCCGCCGCCATTGTCGCACCCCCTATTACCAGCCTGTTCAACCTCTCCTTCGTATCATCTGAGATCCCCAAGGATTGGAAAGCTGCCGCGGTCATCCCCCTCTTCAAAGGGGGAGACACCCTGGACCCAAACTGTTACAGACCTATATCCATCCTGCCCTGCCTATCTAAGGTCTTCGAAAGCCAAGTCAACAAACAGATCACTGACCATCTCGAATCCCACCGTACCTTCTCCGCTGTGCAATCCGGTTTCCGAGCCGGTCACGGGTGCACCTCAGCCACGCTCAAGGTACTAAACGATGTCATAACCGCCATCGATAAAAGACATTACTGTGCAGCCGTCTTCATCGACCTGGCCAAGGCTTTCGACTCTGTCAATCACCATATTCTTATCGGCAGACTCAGTAGCCTCGGTTTTTCTAATGACTGCCTTGCCTGGTTCACCAACTACTTTGCAGACAGAGTTCAGTGTGTCAAATCGGAGGGCATGTTGTCCGGTCCTCTGGCAGTCTCTATGGGGGTACCACAGGGTTCAATTCTCGGGCCGACTCTTTTCTCTGTATACATCAATGATGTTGCTCTTGCTGCGGGCGATTCCCTGATCCACCTCTACGCAGACGACACCATTCTGTATACTTCCGGCCCTTCCTTGGACACTGTGCTATCTAACCTCCAAACGAGCTTCAATGCCATACAACACTCCTTCCGTGGCCTCCAACTGCTCTTAAACGCTAGTAAAACCAAATGCATGCTTTTCAACCGTTCGCTGCCTGCACCTGCACGCCCGACTAGCATCACCACCCTGGACGGTTCCGACCTAGAATATGTGGACATCTATAAGTACCTAGGTGTCTGGCTAGACTGCAAACTCTCCTTCCAGACTCATATCAAACATCTCCAATCCAAAATCAAATCTAGAGTCGGCTTTCTATTCCGCAACAAAGCCTCCTTCACTCACGCCGCCAAACTTACCCTAGTAAAACTGACTATCCTACCGATCCTCGACTTCGGCGATGTCATCTACAAAATAGCTTCCAATACTCTACTCAGCAAACTGGATGCAGTTTATCACAGTGCCATCCGTTTTGTTACTAAAGCACCTTATACGACCCACCACTGCGACCTGTATGCCCTAGTCGGCTGGCCCTCGCTACATGTTCGTCGTCAGACCCACTGGCTCCAGGTCATCTACAAGGCTATGCTAGGTAAAGTGCCGCCTTATCTCAGTTCACTGGTCACGATGGCTACACCCACCCGTAGCACGCGCTCCAGCAGGTGTATCTCACTGATCATCCCTAAAGCCAAAACCTCATTTGGACGCCTTTCCTTCCAGTTCTCTGCTGCCTGCGACTGGAACGAATTGCAAAAATCTCTGAAGTTGGAGACTTTTATCTCCCTCAACAACTTTAAACATCTGCTATCCGAGCAGCTAACCGATCGCTGCAGCTGTACATAGTCCATCTGTAAACTACCCACCCAATTTACCTACCTCACCCCCCATACTGCTTTTATTTATTTACTTTTCTGCTCTTTTGCACACCAGTATCTCTTCTTGCACATGATCATCTGATGATTTATCACTCCAGTGTTAATCTGCTAAATTGTAATTATTCGATTTATTGCCTACCTCATGCCTTTTGCACACATTGTATATAGATTCTCTTTTTTTTCTACCATGTTATTGACTTGTTTATTGTTTACTCCATGTGTAACTCTGTGTTGTTGTCTGTTCACACTGCTATGCTTTATCTTGGCCAGGTCGCAGTTGCAAATGAGAACTTGTTCTCAATTAGCCTACCTGGTTAAATAAAGGTGGGAAAAAAAAAAAAAAAAAACCCTGACTTAAGATATGACTTTGTAGGTGGCTTATGCTTTCATAGAAAAACACAGACAATTGGATGAAACCTTTTCATTGTCACTTTTGGACAGGGAAGAGTCTCCATTTTACCCTCATGTCATTGTTTTTCTAGAGTAAATCCCCCCAGGGGTGGGTATTTTAAAGTGTAGAGCTCACTACTGTTTTAGCTTGAACTTTCATGCAAATCTTCCCATAACCATGGGCATTGAATGTGCAAACACATATATTCTGCAATGTAGAAAATAGCAACAAATAAATAAAACCCCTTGATTGAGCAGGTGTTTCCAAACTTTTGACTGGTACTGTATATACACTGCTCAAAAAAATAAAGGGAACACTTAAACAACACAATGTAACTCCAAGTCAATCACACTTCTGTGAAATCAAACTGTCCAATTAGGAAGCAACACTGATTGACAATAAATTTCACATGCTGTTGTGCAAATGGAATAGACAAAAGGTGGAAATTATAGGCAATTAGCAAGACACCCCCCAAAAAGGAGTGATTCTGCAGGTGGTGACCACAGACAACTTCTCAGTTCCTATGCTTCCTGGCTGATGTTTTGGTCACTTTTGAATGCTGGCGGTGCTCTCACTCTAGTGGTAGCATGAGACGGAGTCTACAACCCACACAAGTGGCTCGGGTAGTGCAGTTCATCCAGGATGGCACATCAATGCGAGCTGTGGCAAAAAGGTTTGCTGTGTCTGTCAGCGTAGTGTCCAGAGCATGGAGGCGCTACCAGGAGACAGGCCAGTACATCAGGAGACGTGGAGGAGGCCGTAGGAGGGCAACAACCCAGCAGCAGGACCGCTACCTCCGCCTTTGTGCAAGGAGGTGCACTGCCAGAGCCCTGCAAAATGACCTCCAGCAGGCCACAAATGTGCATGTGTCTGCTCAAACGGTCAGAAACAGACTCCATGAGGGTGGTATGAGGGCCCGACGTCCACAGGTGGGGGTTGTGCTTACAGCCCAGCACCGTGCAGGACGTTTGGCATTTGCCAGAGAACACCAAGATTGGCAAATTCGCCACTGGCGCCCTGTGCTCTTCACAGATGAAAGCAGGTTCACACTGAGCACATGTGACAGACGTGACAGAGTCTGGAGACGCCGTGGATAACGTTCTGCTGCCTGCAACATCCTCCAGCATCACCGGTTTGGCGGTGGGTCAGTCATGGTGTGGGGTGGCATTTCTTTGTGGGGCCGCACAGCCCTCCATGTGCTCGCCAGAGGTAGCCTGACTGCCATTAGGTACCGAGATGAGATCCTCAGAGCCCTTGTGAGACCATATGCTGACACATGCACATTTGTGGCCTGCTGGAGGTCATTTTGCAGGGCTCTGGCAGTGCACCTCCTTGCACAAAGGCGGAGGTAGCGGTCCTGCTGCTGGGTTGTTGCCCTCCTACGGCCTCCTCCACGTCTCCTGATGTACTGGCCTGTCTCCTGGTAGCGCCTCCATGCTCTGGACACTACGCTGACAGACACAGCAAACCTTTTTGCCACAGCTCGCATTGATGTGCCATCCTGGATGAACTGCACTACCCGAGCCACTTGTGTGGGTTGTAGACTCCGTCTCATGCTACCACTAGAGTGAGAGCACCGCCAGCATTCAAAAGTGACCAAAACATCAGCCAGGAAGCATAGGAACTGAGAAGTTGTCTGTGGTCACCACCTGCAGAACCACTCCTTTTTTGGGGGTGTCTTGCTAATTGCCTATAATTTCCACCTTTTGTCTATTCCATTTGCACAACAGCATGTGAAATTTATTGTCAATCAGTGTTGCTTCCTAAGTGGACAGTTTGATTTCATAGAAGTGTGATTGACTTGGAGTTACATTGTGTTGTTTAAGTGTTCCCTTTATTTTTTTGAGCAGTGTATTTGCATATCTGGGGTGAGGATTCCGTCCTGATGGGTTAGGAATAGAAGCCCCACCCTTTTCTATAAACGATGTTGATTGGTTTCTATCAGCTCCAGTCTATGCTCAGCAAGACTCCAAGCAGAGCCTCTCCCCTTTAGCATTTGCCACAGCATTTCTGCCGAGACCATTCTCCTTTGACTTCTGTTGAATTAGTTTATCACGCTTATTTAGCCACTTCCTTTTCTCTTTTATGATTAATTAAATAATTTACGCCGAATCTCTGTTGTCCTTCAAGACATTTCTTTTGTTAAAAGGGGCCCCTTTGAAAATGCTTTAGCTAAACTCTTGAAGTCTCACAAGTAATTTAAGATGGGTTGAGTAAGTTGATTTTGCAAGCAGCACGTGTTACGGGTGATCTCCCCATCCTGAGAACAGGGGTTGGCCCCATCTCTACCTGTCGTGTTAGAGCTTTGACATGCATTCCAGGGCTCTGAATCATTGATGGGGTGTATTGAAGATCTCTTTATATCTATGTTTGATGATTGCACGAGCCAGTGGTGGTGTAGTCAGGACTTGTAGAGATGTGCATCATTTGTTCATAAAGTGATACATCTAACCAACACAGATGGACTCTTTCAGTCGTGGTTTCACAATACAGTTCTGTACTTCTATTTACACCAGCTTTCAGAAGAAAGGAGAAATAAGAGTTTCAGTGGGTGATCTTGTAGTGTGTGTGTGAAATTGTCTGTTTGTAACCAATAGTGCAGTTTTCTGACTCAAGTCAAAGCTGTCTACAGTATAATAGAGAATCTCCCTATTCTAAATGTCCTGGTTGAGGTATACTATTAGGCTTCTCTTCCTTGTTTAAAGCTAACATTAAGACTATCCTGTTCTGTTTTCACAGGGCCACACTCTACGTAGGCAAGTACTCCACCAGCCTGTACGCATCGCCCTCCCTGGTGCATGATGGGGTCACGGTCGTGGTGAGTGGCACTAGGTTCTTCTGTGTTAGAACAAAATGTGACATTCCGTCTAGAATCTAGAACATCACCAAACAACTGGAAGCTTCTGGGAGCTGATCTCTCAGCCCAAGATCAAAGATGTGAGTTAAGAGTCACAGGGACCCTGCACTAGTGTTGGTTTGGTTGTTTACCTGACCACAACCCAGGTCACAATCCCCTCAGACCTGGGTCCCTGCAGCACAGAGCAACATGGGATAGTATCAGCAAGACCCCTTATTTCTATCTATTTACAATAAGATGTTGAGATTAATTTGACGTAATCCATTTGATCTTGACATCCCACTTATTTCAGTTTCCTTCCAAGTAGTAAAGGATGTATTCATTTAACAACATTAAACTACACTAAGTATGTGGCCACCCCTTCAAATGAGTGGATTCGGGCTATTTGAGTGCTGAAGGGTGTAGCGCATAAAAATCGCTTGTCCTCGGTTGCAACGCTCTCTACCGAGTTCCAAACTGCCTCTGGAAACATCAGCACAAGAACTGTTCGTCAGGAGCTCCATGAAATGGCCGAGCAGCTGCACACAAGCCTAAGGTCACCATGCGCAATGCCAGGTGTCAGCTGGAGTGGTGGAAATCTCTTCCTCATTGGACTCTGGAGCAGTGGAAACCCATTCTCTGGAGAGATGAATCACGCTTCACCATCTGGCAGTACAACAGATGAATCTGGGTTTGGTGGATGCCAGGAGAACGCTACCTGCCCGACTGCATAGTGCCAACTGTAAAATTTGGTGGAGGAATAATTGTTTGGGGCTGTTTTTCAAGGTTCCCCTTAGTTCCAGTGAAGGTCAATCTTAACGCTACATCATACAATGACAATCTAAACTATTCTGTGCTTCCAACTTTGTGGCAAGGAAGGCCCTTTCCTGTTTCAGCATGACAATGTCCCTGTGCACAAAGAGGTCCATACAGAAATGATTTGTTGAGATCAGTGTGGAAGAACTTAACTGGGCTGCACAAAGCCCTGACCTCAACTCCATCGAACACCTTTAGGATGAATTGGAACGCAGACTGTGAGCATCAGTGCCTAATCGTCCCACATCAGTGCATAATGCTCTTTTGGCTGAATGGAAACAAGTCCCTGGAGCAATGTTCCGACACCTAGTGGAAAGCCTTCCTAGAAGAGTGGAGGCCGCAAAGGGGGACCAACTCCATATTAATGCCCATCATTTTGGAATGAGATGTTCGATGAGCAGGTGTCCACATACTTTTGTCCAGGTAGTGTATATTAACATTGAACTACTTAGTACTTGAAAAGGATGTTAATCACAAGGCGACTTCCCTAGTTAAATAAAGGATCCATAATAATCTAGTGGTTTGTGTGTCTCTTGTAGCCCCGCGGCAGCACCTTCCCCATGCTGGAGGGTCCTAACAGCCAGGAGGTAACAATGGAGGAGGAGTGTGTGATCACCCCCAGGACCAGCGTCAAATTCAACTCTGCCCTGAGGGAACGCAACCACATCAACTTCATGAGGAACCACCTGCTCCTCATAGGTAGAAAACACATCTCTCATGCATTTTCCACCCCCCCCCCCCTCCCCCTCCCCAGTGTCTACGCCTACCTTCCCCCCCAGTGTCTACCTTGTGTTATTATAGTGCTCTCTGCTGGATGCTCAGTCAGTTCTCAAATGTGGAACACAAGCATTGTCCAAGTCCATGCAGTTGTGGCAGTAGAATAAGGATGAACGTTGGTTTTGAGAGTGATATCAGCATGATATTTAAGAATGTGTTATTGATGTTATATAGATGTTATTACACACACTGTAATATCATCATAGTGATGATGCTGATGCTGGTTGGATGCGTTTCTCTCCCAGGTCATCATGAGACGCCTCCTGATGCCCATAACAAGATCCTGGAGAAGTTCCCTGACAGTATCCCACGCCAGCAGGGCAATGTCATCCCCACCACCACAGAGAAGACCCTAGAGGAGGTGTGTGTTTCAGTCCTTCAGCATGCCAACTAACCTCTCCTCTTTGATTTTGTTGGGGTATAAAAAATATTTTTTCCTTCGTCTTCACCTAGAAGGTGAATGAGAGTGACATGGGAGAAGGCCCCACTGTGGGCCCCAGCCCTCCGGCGGTCACCTCCATCCAGGAGCAGCGTGGGCAGACCACACCGGTGAGGGTGGAGGCCCCTGTGGACTCCATGCTTAAAGACATGGCCACCATCATTTTCAGCACCTTCCTCCTGGCCGGCTGGGTAGCCTTCATCATCATCTACCCCAAGGTGAGGGAGCACTGACACCTAGTGGTGATCTGGTGTATGGCTGTGGCTGTTACTACCTGGCTGTACAGATTGTCAGTCAACAAGCTGAACATGCGTGACAAATGTATGACGTAAAGCCACAGTTTAGTTCCTGTATGATGGTAGGCTTTGTGTTAAATGTAGGAAGTAAAGCCACAGTTTAGTTCCAGTATGATGGTAGGCTCTGTGTTAAATGTAGGAAGTAAAGCCACAGTTTAGTTCCAGTATGATGGTAGGCTTTGTGTTAAATGTAGGAAGTAAGGCCACAGTTTAGTTCCTGTATGATGGTAGGCTCTGTGTTAAATGTAGGAAGTAAGGCCACAGTTTAGTTCCAGTATGATGGTAGGCTTTGTGTTAAATGTAGGAAGCCACAGTTTAGTTCCAGTATGATGGTAGGCTCTGTGTTAAATGTAGGAAGTAAGGCCACAGTTTAGTTCCTGTATGATGGTAGGCTCTGTGTTAAATGTAGGAAGTAAGGCCACAGTTTAGTTCCTGTATGATGGTAGGCTCTGTGTTAAATGTAGGAAGTAAGGCCACAGTTTAGTTCCAGTATGATGGTAGGCTTTGTGTTAAATGTAGGAAGTAAAGCCACAGTTTAGTTCCTGTATGATGGTAGGCTCTGTGTTAAATGTAGGAAGCCACAGTTTAGTTCCAGTATGATGGTAGGCGCTGTGTTAAATGTAGGAAGTAAGGCCACAGTTTAGTTCCTGTATGATGGTAGGCTCTGTGTTAAATGTAGGAAGCCACAGTTTAGTTCCTGTATGATGGTAGGCTCTGTGTTAAATGTAGGAAGTAAAGCCACAGTTTAGTTCCAGTATGATGGTAGGCTCTGTGTTAAATGTAGGAAGTAAAGCCACAGTTTAGTTCCAGTATGATGGTAGGCGCTGTGTTAAATGTAGGAAGTAAGGCCACAGTTTAGTTCCTGTATGATGGTAGGCTCTGTGTTAAATGTAGGAAGCCACAGTTTAGTTCCAGTATGATGGTAGGCTCTGTGTTAAATGTAGGAAGTAAGGCCACAGTTTAGTTCCTGTATGATGGTAGGCTTTGTGTTAAATGTAGGAAGTAAAGCCACAGTTTAGTTCCATTATGATGGTAGGCGCTGTGTTAAATGTAGGAAGTAAGGCCACAGTTTAGTTCCTGTATGATGGTAAGTCCTGTGTTGAATGTAGGAAGCCACAGTTTAGTTCATGTATGATGGTAGGCTCTGTGTTAAATGTAGGAAGTAAAGCCACAGTTTAGTTCCTGTATGATGGTAAGTCCTGTGTTGAATGTAGGAAGCTGCAGTTTAGTTCATGTATGATGGTAGGCTCTGTATTAAATGTAGGAAGTAAAGCCACAGTTTAGTTGAAATGCTGAGTTATGGATATAACACAAACCTGACCTGAACACTATAGCTCACTTATACATGTACTTCCCAGAGTGTTCACAAACAGCAGCAGCTGCAGCATGAACAGTTCCAGAGGCAGTTGGATGAGCGGCTGGATCTCCTGAGGAGACAGCCGTTCTCTGCCCCGGGGACTGACCTGCCCCTGCTGGCCCCGGACGCTGACTCAGACCACAGCAGCCCCAACGGCACCCCCAACATCACCCCCCGTGCATCCAACCACTCCAACCTATCTGTGCCCGAGCTGGGCAGCTCCGCCAACGAGCACGAGGACAGAGGTATAGAGGACACAAGTGGATACACACATTGATAAAGATACACGCATTGATGCACACAATTACTCACACATACTGTACACACTCACTTACAACAGGTCTAGCACTGCTCTGTTCATCTTGATGCCTGGCAATTGTTTTGAAAATGAGAGTAAGATAGTCTTCTGATTCCAATATCTGATGTGCTTTTTTTTATGGTTCATCAGATGAGGACTCCAACATGGTCAGAGTTGGAAAGATAACGTTCCGGCCCAAAAATGTTTTGGGACACGGTGCAGAGGGAACCATCGTGTATAAGTAAGTCTCAACCCAGGCTAATGTATCTACATTTTGTAACAAAGTGAAATGAAAGTCAAGTGAAGTGTCTTTTTTGAGGCTGCTCAGTTAGTCGTTCAATCATCTCTACTCGTCATATAGACTCTCTGGAGAGTCTTTGGCCGCATCCCCATTATTTCTGTGCAAGTGGGTAGAGAATTGGGACACAACCTTCGTTTTTTATTTATTTTGATAAATGTTCAGTTTTACAAACATACAGACAAGAACTCAACCTTTCTTTGTAAAGTGTCTGTTTAGGAATGTTCTACTAACCTTCCCTTGCTCTGTCCCCCAGGGGTCAGTTTGACAACCGTGCCGTGGCAGTCAAGAGGATCCTCCCAGAATGCTTCAGCTTTGCTGACCGTGAGGTGGACCTGCTGCGCGAGTCGGACGAGCACCCCAACGTCATCCGTTACTTCTGCACAGAGAGGGACCGCCAGTTCCAGTACATCGCCATAGAGCTGTGTGCCGCCTCACTGCAAGAGGTACTGCAGCCTAACTGACCACCAAACCCAGGGGTCTGCAATACCCGGCCCACGAGCCAAATGCGTCCCACAAGCCAAATGTATCTGGCCCTCCAAAGTTGTCTTAAGCTCTACAACACCCTCTCTCTTCCTGACCTTTCGGCTTACGCTCTCATTCATTTATTTATTAATTCATCCTCTTAAACTTGCTTCTTGTTACTTTTACTCACTCACTGGATGCGGACTCTTTGTTTCCTCTTTCAGTATGTGGAGAGACAGGATTTTGATCGGCATGGACTGGAGCCTGTGATGCTGCTGCAGCAGACCATGTCAGGACTGGCACACCTGCACTCCCTCAATATAGGTAATAATCACAAGATGTGCACCTCCACTAGGTTTTAATATAGGTTTTCATGAAGAACAGAAAGGTTATACTCAAATGTTTCTATGTAAGTTACAGTTAGGGCAAACCATACAGTAATATTTTCAATAAGATTCACAAGACTACTGCAGCTGGACTAGGTACAGTAAACATCTAAGATCTCCTAGGTTACAGGTTATTCTTCCAGCCTGATCTGATCTTCTCTACTCTTCCCGTCCCCAGTGCACAGAGACCTGAAGCCCCACAACATCCTGGTGTCCATGCCCAACGCCCACGGTCGGGCGCGGGCCATGATCTCCGACTTTGGCCTGTGTAAGAAGCTGGCGGTGGGCCGACACAGCTTCAGCAGGAGGTCCGGGGTGCCCGGCACCGAGGGGTGGATCGCCCCAGAGGTCCTCAGTGAGGACTGCAAGGACAACCCTGTGAGTGGTTCCTCTCTCTACTGGAGACATGACTGGTCCTGATTTTACAGATAGCAGCTGTCATGAAACAAAAGCCTGTGTGACTGTCGCTGTCTGATACTAATTTAAATTGGTGTGAATGCAGTTCACTGTCACATACTTATCTTGCCTTTATCAAAGACATTGATTGCTAACCATCAACAGAACGCCATTATTGAACTCCTAACCTCTCTCTCTTCCTCTGTAGACGTGCACGGTGGACATCTTCTCTGCAGGCTGTGTGTTCTACTATGTGGTGTCCTGGGGAAGTCATCCCTTTGGCAAGTCCCTGCAGAGGCAAGCCAACATACTGCTGGGAGCCTACAGCCTGGACCAGCTACAGCCCCACAAACATGGTGAGGACATCACTTCCTGTTCTCAGACCCACAGGAAGGCGGTGAGGGGAAGTTGGTGTAGGATTGGTTTTGAAGTGATTTGATTTAAACCAGGATGTTGACTGTCTAAGAAACAGTAGTTTCTTGCTGGTGAGCATCAGTTCAGCCTTTGAAAGTACAAAGAAGAGAGCAATAAGTTTACATTGGACAGTTTTGGTAAAGGCAGTATGAGAGTAATTATAGACAGACGGGGTCCTGATGTTATTGCAATTTTGTTTAATGCAAACCCAAACATTGACAATCAGTTGTTTCACATCAGAGACCTCTGTTGTTGAAAATTTGATCCAACGATTAGGCAGAGACTCATTTATAATTATAATAGTGAATGTTTAATACAGACGAGAAGCTGCTAGGTAGATCCCTCTCTGATCGCAGTCAGGGAAGGAGCTCCAAGAGTAAATGGCTACATGTCCCTTATATAGTGGAAGGTAATAATACAATCATATTGTTACAAGTTATTTTCAGTTCCAGAACACAATGGCCTTGTTTTAGGGTGCAGACATAACAGGAGTTATGAAATGCATAACATCACAGTCCAACACAGAACAATAACATAACCCTTGAGAAGTGACAATAGCTCACCCCAATTCTGCCACAACACCGCCCCATAGTGACTGAGTGTTTGGTCTGGTCTTTCTCAGAGGACATCGTGGCCGCAGACCTGATAGAACAGATGCTGAGCATGGAGCCCCAGAGGAGGCCTTCTGCTGAGAGCGTGCTCAAACACCCTTTCTTCTGGAGCCTGGAGAAACAGCTGCAGTTCTTCCAGGTCACAATCAAATCCAATACTTTTCTATTAAAACTGTTCCGCATAAATCAGTATAGCACGAGATGCAACTGTGAACGGAACATTTTCCAATAACGACATTTTCTTTGTTTAAATAAAAACCCATATTTCATCTTGTTTCCCCTGTAGGACTTGAGTGACAGGATAGAGAAGGAGCCGCTGGATGGACCAATCGTAAGGCAGTTGGAGCGAGGGGGGCGGGCCGTGGTGAAACTGGACTGGAGGGAGCACATCACAGTGCCTCTACAGACCGGTGAGAGACTGGCCTGAGATCAGTTGTAGCTACAACCACATACCTGTTTTACAAGACTTTGTCCACATCATGAGTGTAGACTGGTAAAGAGACTGGTCCGAGTTCAGTTTTAACCCTACTACTATGCTAGTGCCTTTAATAAATTAAAGGGTATATATTTCATGAGTTAAGAAATGATATGACCTACTACAGTTTTGTACTGAAAACCTGATTATTAGTTGCCCAGTTAGGGTTAATGTTTCTCAAGTGCAGTGATTATAAAATGCAGTGACGGTGGATGTGGTTTGCATTTCCTGTCAATCCAGACTGCAGCATTTAGCTGAGCTCTTCTCAACCTGAAAGGCTGCTTTGCTTCCTGTTGAGTGTTCATCTTTATAGGGCTGTTTCATAGGGTTGTTCTAATCTTAATATGCTACTTACTGTATATGAAAGAAATGGTAAGAGAAGGTTCGCTGTGACTGTTGCATTCATGAGTTTTTAATTTGCATGTCAGTCATTTGTCTATTTAGCTTGTTATGTTTTCATGCCTTGTGGAGAACTAGTCGGCTGAAGATTTCCTGACAGGTAGACTATATTTATAGGATATCTAACTTTAAACCAGGACATTGTGAGGTATTTCAATCTTGCTGTATTATGAGACTTTTAGGATAAATTATACATTTTAGGATAAATTATTAGAATGTACTGTGTGGATTACTCATTGCATGTATTTTCTCTTGGCAGACCTACGCAAATTCCGGTCGTATAAAGGAGGGTCTGTCAGAGATCTTCTCCGTGCCATGAGAAACAAGGTATGGGTGTCTTTTCAGCTAAATTATGTGTGTTTACCTGGTTAGATGTCAGTTTATATGAATCCTTCTTCTTTTGTCCCTCCTATAGAAGCACCATTACAGGGAGTTACCAGCAGAGGTCCAGGAGACTCTGGGCTCCATCCCTGATGACTTTGTCTCCTACTTCACTTCCCGCTTCCCCCACCTGCTGCGCCACACCTACCTGGCCATGCGCACCTGTGCCCACGAGAGGTCATTCCTTCCCTACTACTCCAGCTCAGAGCAGCTCTCCTGGATACGGACTCCCTACACACACCCCGGGCCCAAGGCCACAGAGCTGCTGCAGACACACACGTCGCAGCCGGAGGAACCCACACCGTCAAACACAGTACCCTCACAGCCTGAGAAGGTGTCAAACACAATTCCATCCACAGCACCCATACAGTCAGTGACCGTATCAGACTCCACACCCATACAGTCACTGTCAAACACAACAACACCCCCACAGTCAGTGCCAACCACATTACCAGTAGAGCCAGTATCATCCACATCATTACCAGTCCAACCAGTACTGCCTACATCACCCTCATCCACACTGCCAGACCCGCCTCCACAGACAGTGTTGCCCTCAGAACCCCCCACACCCTCAGAAACCCCCCTTACAGATCCCGTCCCACCTGAACCACACATGCTGCCAGTGCCACATCCAGCCACACCGGACACGGAGCCTGCCTGAGAGCCAACGAGGGGTGGTGGATGAGTGCTGCACAGAGGAGCATTGCCTTACGAGTGGACACATACTGGTGTTCTGTTGCTCTGTCCTGTGCTGGTGAGGACCAGGCCTGCAGTGCCTGGGAGCTGCCGACAGGGGGGAGCAGCAGCCCAAACCAAGTGCCTTTCCTGCTCGACTGAGACAAAATGGCTCCGAATGGAACCGTCCCAAGGTCCCTCGACGCATCAAGAAGCCAGGGTGGAAATGAACTAGTGGGGGCCGTACTGTGTAGTACAGAGAGAATGTGTTTTATTTGCAATGGAGTCCCTGCTAATGTCAAGTATTGTGAGGTATTGTTGGGCACAAAATACTTGGCAAAGCAAGGGAGGAATTCTTCTGTTGATGTTGAAAGACAAGTCGACAATGGTAGTTTTACTGTGGAATCTTGTTATTTCTCTTAATGAGCCTATACACTGTAAAGAGGTGTATATTTTTGTATAGGTGACGACTTGATAATGACTATCGTTGAAAATCATGGGATGTGGCCATTGTGCCTTTTTAAATAACACTGTGTTATGTATGTGAGCTCTGTGAGGGTAGACGTCTCTGGAATAGTTTTGCTTGCTGCTGCAGATGCTGCTAGTGACAGCTTTTCTCTCTTGAATAACTACTATTTCAGTGCCTGTCTTCCTGTGCAGGCGAGGACAGATATGTCAAAGGGTGTTTGAACTGAACACTGGTAAAAGCATAATGTGTTTGTCTTTTCTACTTTTATCTCTGATAGCTTTGTGCTGTACATCAGACACAAGGCAATATGTGATCTGATTGTGTTTTTATTGCAGGACATCACCCAAAGTCTTGTTTGCTTGATCTCTGATACACTAGGCCTTTACTAAAACTGGTTCAGCTACAAGTCATGATAGGATGGTTACAGAAAGCATTCACTTCACATTCTGGTTTTTGCTGTCAGAGGAATGATGTGTTTTCTCTCATCCTAGCTTTGATGAAGGATGATCCAATGCAACATGTTTTATTCAATCGTATTGTCTGTATAATGATTGGCAGTTAAATAGGTCTTCATTTATTACATGAATTAACTGTTATAGTTTGTTAATATTTTATTTTTAAGTGGAATGCATTTACTTCAGGTTTATTTTGTACTGTTCATTGTACATCAAAAACCCCAAGAATGTACAGTATTTTGTCTAATGCAAGCTGTTTAAAGTTAAGTGAAGAGGGTTTTCTGCAAAAGTGAACAGTAAATCTTTTGCAGTCTCGTCTGATGATGCCTTTTACTGTTAAGATTTAATTTCTAACATGCCATCCTGAATGCAAGAATAGTTTGTTTTATGATATTCCATTTTCAGTTTTGCAATTGTCTCCTTTTGCCAACATGTCTGCCATTGTTGGAGTGAAAATGCCAAATTAAATCAGCATTAATATCTGTTACTGTGTTAGTTTGCAGATATTTTGAGCTTGTGGAACTAATGCTGCGTTCATAACCAAGTGGGAAGGTGGTATTTACCAGTCGGTAGACTGGGAAAAATCCACTTGAACGCACCTACAACTTGTAATTACTAGTGGGAAACTCAACGATCGTCCCTGATCTCGACTTCTCCCACATGCTGACCTCTGACATCACCTACTAAGGAAGTGACTTCACCAACAGCATTTTCGGCAGTTAAATGTAGCACAACATTTATAAAAAGCAATCTATTAACGTTTTTTAACTTAAATTTGTTAACAACCTGAAAGCTGTACTTTTAGTTGGTGAATTGTGATTTGGTGTAACAATGTATGCAGACCCTTCTCTATGCAACCTGATTTAGATGTCAGTTTTATATGAATCCTTCTTCTTTTGTCCCTCCTATAGAAGCACCATTACAGGGAGTTACCAGCAGAGGTCCAGGAGACTCTGGGCTCCATCGCTGATGACTGTCACCTACTTCACCTCCCGTGCCACACCTACCTGGCCATGCACACCTGTGCACAGGAGGCACTTCCTTCCCTACTACTCCAGCTCAGAGCAGCTCGCCTGGATACGGACTCACTACACACACACCGGGCCCAAGGCCACAGAGCTGCTGCAGACACACACGTCGCAGCCGGAGGAACCAACACCGTCAAACACAGTACCCTCACAGCCTGTGATGGTGTCAAGCACATATCCATCCACAGACCCCATACAGTCAGTGACAGTATCAGACTCTACACCCATATAGTCACTATCAAACACAACCACATTATCAGTAGAGCCAGTATCATCCACATCATTACCAGTCAAACCAGTACTGCCTACATCACCCTCATCCACACTGCCAGACCTGCCCCCACAGACAGTTGCCCACCCAGCCCTCAGAACCCTCCACACCCTCAGAAATCTCCCCTACAAATCCCGTGCCACACTGGACACGGAGCCTGCCTGAAAGCCAGGTGATGGGTACGGCACAGAGGAGCGTTGCCTTGGGGTTTTAGGCTGGGTTTCTGTATAGCACTCTGTGACACCTGCGGATGTAAAAAGGGCGTTTTATAAATACATTTGATTGATTGCCTTACGAGTGGACACATACTGGGGCCCTGTGGCTCTTTCCTGTGCTGGTGAGGACCAGGCCTGCATTGCCTGGGACCTGCCGACGGGGCAGCAGCAGCCCAAACCAAGTGCCTTTCCTACTCTACTGAGACAAAATGGCTCAGAATGGAACCGGCCCAAGGTCCCCCGATGCATCAAGAAGCCAGGGTGGAAATGAACTAGTGTGGGCAGAGAGAACCTGTTTTATTTGCAATGGAGTCCTGCCTCATGTCAAGTATTGTTGGGCACAAAATACTTGGCAATGCAAGGGAGGAATTCTTCTGTTTATGTTGGAAGATTTAAGTCAACAATGGTAGTTTTACTGTACAATGTTCCCTCAGTGAGCCTTTTCACTGTAAAGAGGTGTATATTTTTGTATATGTGACTACTTGATAATGACTTGATCAATGATAATCATATGATGTGGCCATTATGCCTTTTTTAAATAACACTGTGCTATGTATGTGAGCTCTGTAAGGGTAGATGTCTCTGAAATAGTTTTACTTGCTGCTGCAGATGCTGCTTGTCTCTCTTCACTCAGTACTATTTCAGTGCCTGTCTTCCTGTGCAGTCAAGGAGAGATATTCCAAAGGGTGTTTGAATTGAACACTGGTAAAAGCATGTGTTTCTTTTCTACTTTTATCTTATCTCTGTTAGCGTTGTGCTGTACATCGGGCACAAATAAATATTGTTTTTTTATTGCAGGGCGTCAGCCAAAGTCTTGTTTGCTTGATCTCTTGACACACTAGGCATAACTAAAACTTGTTCGGCTACAAGTCATGATAGGATGATTACAGAAAGTATTCACCTTACATTCTGGGTTATGGGCTTTAGTTTTTTTGACCATTCTTTAATGGAGGAATTATATATATTCTCTCATCCCATATTCCTTAATGATGATCCAATGCAACATGTTTTATTCAATCATATCCATTGAATAACAGATTAATAGGTATTTAACTGTAATAGTTTAATATTTGATTTATTTTGTACGGTGTTTTTATGTACTGTCCATACTACACACTGTTTCACAATTTTCTAATTTTGCATTGCCAACGAATATGCAGCTGTTTAAGTGAAAAAGCCAAATAAATCAGCGTTATATTTGTGCCTTTGAACTTTACATTTTTGTCAGTTATTCTTGGGACTAAGCAAACACAATACATTCATTATTGCCTGTTATGTAACGGACTTCCACTGCAAGCCTGAGGGGGTCGATGCCAAGTTGCCATTGGCTGCCTTGTTGGCCCTCATAACTCTCCTTTTCTCCTAAACGAAACTTACGGATAAAAACAAGCCCCCTCATGACGTCGTTCCTCTGATCTGACGTAGTTCGGGCCAATGGTTTTCAATGGAGTGACTGAGGGTGCTAGCACTAGACACCACCTATCTAGTACAGCAGCAGAAATCTACCAGCTGAAAAGAGTAGTCTTTTATCACACCGAGTCTTCTAAAGCATTAACGACGTGCGGCGTATTAAGAGCTAAACATATTTCTGTTGGCAATGGAACAATTTAAAGAGGTGAGGAGAACTATATCAATTATAGGCTACGCTTGTCGAGAGTGCTCTCCAACAAAGGAAAGACACATTCTTAGCCCTTTATTTCTGTTTGGTGTAAAGTGTATCTGCTGTAGGGAAAAAAACTACATTGAAGTCTTATCTTTGCAATCTAAAACTGGAGTATATTTTCTTCCAGAGAGGACAACATCGCCGCCAACGTCTGGTTCATCTTCGCCCGCTCATTGGTAAACCCAATATTTGTTTTTCTTGGAGACTACAGATTAAACTTGATTTTTATTAAAAGGATGTATGTAGCTACTTAGTATTTTAAAATGTTCAAGAAACTCTAACTGTAGCTAATAGGCTTGAGCCATTTTATTTGGAACCGTGCATTGGCCTGCATTCCCTTGTGCTTTTATAATCAACTAAACATTTTAACAGCTTCGTTGTCTTGAAATAGGTTATATTTCAAATATTCGTTTCAATGTCTAGCTATGGGCATGTCCACAATCTTTCAACGTAACCAATCACACATCATCTGTTGGAGACACAGGTGAAGTGGTGAATTAGGTGAGCTTCTCCTCCAAAGAGTACCACAATATGAGTCATAATACCCATAAAACCTAGCGGTCAAACAGGGAAATGGTTCAAATCGTTTTTAAACCATTCATTTTTCCCATAGGGGATTTTAGACTGTTATGTGTAAACTTACCCTGACGTAACGTTTTGATAACTGTGTAAATCTCTCTCGGACAAGGTGACTTATTAATATATTCGCTGGTACCCCCACCCCGAAAAATGAAATGCTAATTAGCTGCTAATGTGGCTATCCTACAGAACTACAAATACTATCTGGACGAGACTGCTGAATCCAGGCAAAGGTAAGAATCTCTGGATTAACTATCTAATGTTAGCAAAATGTAGTAATGCATAAATTGGCCAAATAAAAAATGTTTTGGTCATGTTTTAAAATAAAACAATACCTGTTAGCAAAGGTGTCAGCTAGAGAGACATGCATGTATTTGTAGTCTTGCATGATGTCTACTTTGGTGCTAATTATCATTTTTGAATCTGAGAGTAAATAGAGCTGAATGTATTGATTTAAACGTCACCTTGTCTGAAAGAGATTTACACGAATATCAAAACGTCACACCAGGGTAAGCCTACACAAAACACAGCCCTTGTTTTAAGTGTTTCTAAAATGGGAAAAATGAATGGTGGAAAAATAATTTCAACCATTTCCCTGTTTGACCGCTAGGTTTTATGGGTATTATGACACATCCACTGTGGGGATCTATAAAGGGAGCCACTCGCCTGCCAACTGAGGTTCGTTCAGTTTGCTTGAATATTTGCTACGTTGTGAAACGGTTTGTACTGAAGGACACGTTTTCCCTAAACGTTCTTGAATGTTCTTGAACAGACTGAGGTACGTTTGCTCCGGTTTGTTGAGTGTAGCAAGGTGTGGCTTGAAGCAATTGGTGACGTGAACTCAGCAAAAAAAGAAACGTCCTCTCACTGTCAACTGCGTTTATTTTCAGCAAACTTAACGTGTAAATATTTGTATGAACATAACAAGATTCAACGACTGACATAAACTGAACAAGTTCCACAGACATGTGACTAACAGAAATGGAATAATGTGTCCCTGAACAACGGGGGGGGGGGGGTCAAAATCAAAAATAACAGTCAGTATCTGGTGTGGCCACTAGCTGCATTAAGTACTGCAGTTCATGTCCTTATGGACTGCACCAGATTTGCCAGTTCTTGCTGTGAGGTGTTACCCCACTCTTCTACCAAGGCACCTGCAAGTTCCTGGACATTTCTGGGGGGAATGGCCCTGGCCCTAGCCCTCACCCTCCGATCCAACAGGTCCCAGACGTGCTCAATGGGATTGAGATCCGGGCTCTTCGCTGGCCATGGCAGAACACTGACATTCCTGTCTTGCAGGAAATCACGCACAGAATGAGCAGTATGGCTGGTGGCATTGTCATGCTGGAGGGTCATGTCAGGATGAGCCTGCAGGAAGGGTACCACATGAGGGAGGAGGATGTAACGCACAGCGTTGAGATTGCCTGCAATGACAACAAGCTCAGTCCGATGATGCTGTGACACACTGCCCCAGACCATGACGGACCCTCCACCTCCAAATCGATCTCGCTCCAGAGTACTGGCCTCGGTGTAACGCTAATTCCTTTGACGATAAACGCGAATCCGACCATCACCCCAGGTGAGACAAAACCGCGACTCGTCAGTGAAGAGCACTTTTTGCCAGTCCTGTCTGGTCCAGAGATGGTGGGTTTGTGCCCATAGGTGACGTTGTTGCCGGTGATGTCTGGTGAGGACCTGCCTTACAACAGGCCTACAAGCCCTCAGTCCAGCCTCTCTCAGCCTATTGCAGACAGTCTGAGCACTGATGGAGGGATTGTGCGTTCCTGGTGTAACTCGGGCAGTTGTTGCCATCCTGCACCTGTCGCGCAGGTGTGATGTTCGGATATACCGATCCTGTGCAGGTGTTGTTACACGTGGTCTGCCACTGCGAGGATAATCAGCTCTCCATCCTGTCTCCCTGTAGCGCTGTCTTAGGCATCTCACAGTACAGACATCGTAATTTATTTCCCTGGCCACATCTGCAGTCCTCATGCCTCCTTGCAGCATGCCTAAGGCACGTTCACACAGATGAGCAGGGACCCTGGGCATCTTTCTTTTGTTGTTTTTCAGAGTCAGTAGAAAGTCCTCTTTTGTGTCCTGTTTTCATAACTGTGACCTTAATTGCCTACCGTCTGTAAGTTGTTAGTCTCTTAACGACCGTTCCACAGGTGCATGTTCATTAATTGTTTATGGTTCATTGGAAAAGCATGGGAAACGGTGTTTAAACGCTTTATAATGAAGATCTGTGAAGTTATTTGGATTTTCATGAATTATCTTTGAAAGACAGGGTCCTGAAAAAGGGACGTTTCTTTTTATGCTGAGTTTATTTTACGGGCAGTGGAAATGCTGAAATTGTTCCACAACCCAACCACTCCGCATTTTTAACTGGTTATTCAGTAAAGCGCTGTTTCCGTTCAATTGAACATTCCAGATCGTAAAAACGTACTGAACACAGCCCTGGTCATTCTTGCTTCTCTTCTTTGTGGATGTGACTGCATCCACTAAAGCTCTCCTCAGCATGACTAGATTTCTAGCTTCTTACTGAGCCATTCTCTCGTTTGGTTAAAACCTACGTTTACTCGTTTGTGAACAGCCCACACTCCGACCAGCAATATGCTAGTTACCTTAGCCATAAGGCAGTTGCTAGCTATATAATGCATTACTAGCTTCATGGCCGTGGCATTCACACTGTGCTAGCCCTAGCTAGCATTAGCTGTGAGGCTTCTAACTAGCAAGCTAGCCACACTAGCAGTCCTACCTGCACATAGTGGCATACACATGGCTAGATAACTTGGAGTTCCCTACCTGCTCAGGTAGTGTTGCTGTCACGCCTGTGAAGGCTAATTCACAACAATGCTGAAAAGCCAACTAGCTACTGGCCAGCTTGCTTCTCTCGTTTAGTACACCTCACGATGCTATGGTGATATGAGACTCAAGACCGAAGAAACAACAATATTCACGCAGTTGTCTTCGGCTAAGGTGGTACTAGCTAGCGAAGCTATTAGCCAAATAGCTAACACGACTAAAGGCACTTTTCTTACCAAGTACATAAAATAAATAATATGAGCACGTCTTGTTTAATGACACCGTTCACACCAATTTACAAATATCGTCCTACCGCAACCCGCCAGTTATTTATTCGGAACAGGTTAGATATTGTTATCTGGGACACTGCCACTGACAGGTCTGTGGGTTCCTTGTGTGAATGAATTTCTCTTTGTCTCGATTTTTTTATGTTTGCAATGCAGCAATGTATCTATTTAGCCAATGCATGTGTTTCTATTTTGAAATGGTTGTCAATTTCATCTTCATGTAGCATATCACCGCTGTCTCTATAGCCTATTTTCCGCCCTCTAGGAAACTATGGCGCGCCGTGCATGGCTTGTGAGGAGGAGAATGTGACTTGCCTCTGTCTTCTAGACTACACAGAGTGCCCAGAGTGCAGGAGCCCCTTCTACACGCTCACTGTAAAGTGGCTCGTTTGCGAGAAGTTGTGTGACCAAAACAGTTAACTGTTTAGATCCATTTAGCAGCTTTCTCGGGCTGTCATCTAGGCTTTGACAACTAGAGTAGAGTAACCCCTGCAGTTGTGTTTCATGAAGGAAGCATGTCGCTTACGTCTAATCCCCAAGCCGGCAGGTAGCCTAGTGCTTAGAGCTTTGGGCCAGTAACCGAAAGGTTGCTGGATCGAATCCCCGAGCTGACAATTTAAGAATCTGCCGTTCTGCCCCTGAGCAAGGCAGTTAACCCACTGTTCACCGGGCGCCGAAGACGTGTATGTCGATTTATGGTAGCCCCCCGCACCTCTCTGATTCAGAGGGGTTAAATGCAGAAGACACATTTCAGTTGAATGCATTCAGTTGTACAACTGACTAGGTATCCCCCTTTCCCTTTAGCCCTGTCTTTGGACCTGTCTATTGTGCTTGATGCAATTAATTTCTCAGCAACCTTTGAGCAGCTGGAATGCGTGGAGTATTAAATATCTCTCCTTTTAAGACAGGTTTGCTGATTGCCCTTACCTCTGCAAAGCGAGTGAGTGAGCTGCATGCACTTTAGTCCACCATTCATGCCTACAGTTGCCCTGGGGTTCCCCCAAGTAACGTTGTTACTCAATCCCACCTTTATGCTTAAGGTCAGCAGCAATTACAATTGTATCGCCTTGGAGCTAATTGATTTCCACCAGTCACCCTTCTACTCTACAGAAGAATGGCGTCTCCATCGTTTATGTCCAGTACACATGTTGCGCTTCTACTTGGACAAACTAGAGCATGGCAAAAGGGTGACCTACTCTTCGTTTCCTGGGCGCCCCCTTGCAAACGTGGGCCCCTCTCTCATCAACAGCTGTCCCATTGGATTGTGGAGGAGGCTATTATTGTAACGGCTCTCTTTCGGTGAGTGAGTTGACCAAGGCGCAGCGGGTGTTGAATACATAATGAAATTTATTGTAAGACGGGAAAAAACACGAAAACACTATAACAAACTAAACTTGATAACCTACAAAATAATAAACGATGAAGACAGACCTAGACGACGAACTTACATATAACATGAAGAACGCACGAACAGGGAAAATAGGCTACACAAAAGAACGATGAACAAACAAACCGAAACAGTCCCATGTGGTGTACAGACACGGAAGAAAATCACCCACAAACAAACAGTGAGAACAACCTACCTTAATATGACTCTCAATTAGAGGAAAACGCAAAACACCTGCCTCTAATTAAGAGCCATACCAGGCAACCCAAAACCAACATAGAAACGGAAAACATAGACTGCCCACCCAAAACTCACGCCCTGACCATCACACACATACAAAACAACAGAAAACAGGTCAGGAACGTGACAATTATATGCTTATATTAGCAAGGGTTTACAGCCCCCGGAGATTCTGAGTGCTCATTCCACCGGTGTTTTGGCGTCTTGGGCACTGTGCAAAGGCATCTCTTTACAAGAGATCTGCACCATTCACACCAACATAGGCATAGAGCTATGGCATACTGTTTTTGTCTTACTATAATTTTTAGACAGACCCCAATGAGAGAGAAAATGTTGAAAAGTATTCTCTGTCTGACATTGCAGTAACGTTCATTTTCAGTTCTAAGTTAAAGTTTAAAAGATGTAATTTACGGATGTTGAAAATGTCTATTCTTTAGGTTTGTCAAACGATTAAAATAGTTAATTGCGTTAGTTAATTGCGATTAATCACGATTATTGAAAAAATTAGAATTTGCTCAAATTTGGCCCTAAAAGTTTAGTCCATTTTTTAAAAAGCAGTGGCAGAAAGAAAAAAAACATAGCTCCTGTGATATTGGGCATAACTTTTACATGATTTTGGCTAGAGTCATCAGCGACATATAGGCGCAAGCATTGACTGTAGCTGTGTTCCGTGTTGTGTTCTGTGCTTAAAAGGATCCGTGCAGTGAAGAAAATGGAGATGCGATTAACGGCGACGGACCAACTCAATTTGGCCTTGTTTGGGGTGGACCTCATTAGAATAATACCCAGTGTTATTTGCAAGTGTATATTTTAAAACGTTATGTCGATAGAGAATATTGTTGTAGTTAGTGTTCGGTTGGTTGTGTCTATAAACTTTGAACATGATCACTGCCAGTTCTTCAGCTTTTGAAATGGCTAATATAAGTGCAAGTGACAGATGAAAGCAATAATAAATCATCTACATTTTGCTTTCAATCAGAACCAAATATTTTTGGGATTGAGACATAATACTTTCATCATTGACATGAGATGTCAGTGAAATTGTTTACGGTTACAATTTGACCCTATGAAACCACAACAAAAAATACAGATTTTCAACGTCTGGCAGAGCCGTCTTTTCAACATCCGAAAAAATACAGATTTTTATCTTTCACTTAGAACTGAAAATGAACATGGCTTTAATGTCCGACACCATTTCAACATCCAGAGGAGTCGTCTTTTCAACGTCCCTAAAATATGTATTTTAAACTTTCACTTACAACTGAAAATTAACATGGTTCCAATGTCAGAGGTTTTTTCAACATCATTTCAAGGTCATTTTGCTTAGTGGGCTACCAAGAAAGAAGAATTAAAAAAATATATATTCACAGCCTACTAAATGATGTACTTCTTTTGTAGTTTGTTAATTTCAAATATGTTTCACTGAGCAACACACAGTAGAAAAACAAGCAGTGCTATTTTAGATTATGTAGTTGATTGATTAATAGTTACTGTTTTCCTCAGACTGATTATGCAAGACCCTACACAACAGTGAGCTCGTAGACAGAAGTGCAATAATGGGTAAGAAATTGTTTGAGATATTGGTGTAATGATGTTTTTATATTCTACTAATACTTAATATAGGTAATACATCAGTTATTTGATTTTTCTATTATATTCTACAGCAGAGGAACCTGATGAACTGCCTGTTGAAAAATGGACTGACTCCAACGTGAGCTCCTGGTTAAGAACTATTGGAGTGAAGGAGCAATACATCAAGAAACTTTATGAGGAAGAGGTAGATGGGAGAATTCTCCTTGTACTGACTGAGGACTATCTGAGAAAAGAGATTGGAATGAAATCAGGACCAGCTCTGTTGATCATCAGAAAGAGAAATGAGCTTGTAGACACCAAACAGAGAACTCGGGGCAAGGAAAAGCCTCAATGTAGCAACAATACTGAACAGGAAAGTAAAAAGAAGAAGCAGGAATCAGCTCCCCAGATTCCAGAGACAGATCAAGGTCTTTCAGAGGAAGAGAAACAAACTCATCAAGGACAATCTGTTGAGGACAATGTGTTAACCACAAAGAGAGACTGCAAGCCACGGCCATTTGGCAAAGAAGGCATTGATTTCACATATGTCAAACATAGTGTTCTGCAACCTGAATCTGGTGTATTTGATCTGATATCTCCCTGTCATGAGTACAAGTCACTTGACAATGCTGCCAAATTGGACCGCACGAGACTACAGGCAAAATTTGCCAAAGAAGTTCTCAAATTCGGTAGTGGCTGCATGAATATCAGATCAAATGGCACAATACACTTTGGTGTGATGGACAGTAGGGATGATGCAGGCTATGTGCATGGTGAGATAATCGGTGTTCCGGTTTCTGAGAAAGATATATATGTTGATGCATTGGATCACATTGAAAGGAGTTTCTCTCGCTCTGACAGTGAGCATGTGCGACAGTGCATACGCCCACCTCAGTTTATAGAGGTTATGGACATAAATAGCACAGAAAAAAGATACGTGGTGGAGGTTGATATTGTTCCCTCCATAAGCATTGTTAAGAACCGAGTGTACTCTGTTCGCCTGCCAAACTTCAAGGAGTCCTCTAACAAGATTGAGCATGAAAAGGAAACAATCTATCGCAGGGTAGGATCAAAAACCGAGCCAGTGAGTGATCAAAATGACTTCTACCAGCGAGTCAGAGACAGAGATGCCCAAAGAGAAGAGGCTGAGCATTGTCGATATGTTAACACCCCGGACATCTGCCAAGACCTCGGAAGGAAACTCACCATGCTGATAACCAGTGGCAAGAAATTCATTGAAAAGGAGAAATGGTACATTCTTGTCACTAACAAGTTCAAACCAGATGATTTGAGCAGCATTGACTTCTTGCTCAACATGAATATTTTCTGTGTGTTCGACTTTGACACAGATTCCAAGCTGTCAGGACTGTGCAGTAAATATATTCAGCACCATGCTGCAAATATGCATTTCATGCAGAACTACAAAATACCAAGTGGTATGAGCATTGGCGAATTTGTGAGCCATTTGCATTTGTTTGAGCAAACCAGCTGGATATTTTGCAATGGACGAAGCGATTACAAAGGGAATGAAAACCCCTGTGATGAGATGACATGGATCAAAACAAAAATTACACTCCTGAGGGAATCTGTGTCACTGATCTGCAAACAGATCTTGCCAAAAGGAGCATTCCTGGTGGTCTTCCTTCTCACATCCCCAGTTGAGAAACCCCTTTTGCACACCTTCTATGAGTTCTTCACAGATATGGAAGGTCATGAAGACATCATTTGCATCTCAGAATCTGAGGATAACTATCAGAAATGGCAAAGTTTTGCAGAGGGTTCATGTGGAACAGAAACTGTGAACCGTTCCAGTGTTGTTGGGATGAAAATGAGCCATGTTGATGCGACACTGCAGCGAATCCAACCTGTAACATCTCGAGACACCAAACACTTGCCTATCTACCTGAAAGGACAGTGCCTTCTTGAAACTCGTGACGAGGAAAGGATGTATTCCTTGGAAATCCTGAGTGTCAATCATTGTGATGAAACAAGCGATGATTACATCAAAGCAGAAAAAGAAAACATTGAAAGACAGTTTTACCACGGGGGAAGAGTGACCTGGTTGAATTTCTGGCTTGCAGAGAAAAAGTTTGTTGGAGAAGTGATTCAAAGGGATGCATACAGGGATGTCTCCGAACTTCTCACTGACACTATGAAATGGGGTGTAGACAGACCTGTGAACAGTATCAACATCTACCATCACCCAGGAAGCGGTGGAAGCACAGTGGGAAGGCAAGTGTTATGGAACAAGAGGACAGACCTAAGATGTGCTGTTGTGAAGCCGTCATACTCAGCAGCCACTGTATCTGAACATGCTGTTCAACTCCGAGAGTATGAGGAAAAAGATCCTGAGAAATGTCTCCCAGTGCTCCTGCTGATTGAGGACTGTGACAAAGAATACCTTGATGAGCTGAGGAATGAATTAGAGTTTGCCATCAACACTAAGAAAATCAAACAAGGAACACCTTGCTTCATTCTGTTGAGCTGCAGACGATCACATAACCCAGAGAAGATGTGCAAAGACTCACCATTGCAGAATGTAGCTGTCACTCACAAACTATCAAAAGAAGAGAAGAGACAGTTTGCTGGGAAACGGCAGAAGCTTGAAGAACAGTACCAGCCAGAATTCATCTTGACATTCGTCTTGATGAGTGAAGAATTTGAACACCAGAAGATTGTTGAGTATGTTGCGCAATTTGTGAAACATCTGCTCCAAGACATTGATCATGAAGCGGTTGTCACTCGGCTCATTCGGTATGTGGCATTGCTCAACACTTATGTTCAGAACTCATTCATTTCCCAGTCCCATTGCGAAGCTCTGCTAGTATTTACCATTCATATGGATCGATTCCGCCAGCATGCTTTTGAGAGATCACTGAGTGAGCAGGCCAAACTTGTCTTTATACATCTGAGAGATGACAAGACGCACATTGAATCAGTTCGAATCATTCATCCACTTGTTGCAAAGGAAATCCTTCAGCAGCTCCTTGGTGACCAAAAGCAGCAAAGTGGGTTGGCCATGGATCTTCTCCACGAGGATGTGCTTTTTGAGCACAGATTTGGAAAAGAAGATTATGGTAAGTTTTTGCGAGCCCTGTTCATGAGACGTTGCAGAGTAAGTAAAGGTGATGAATCAAACAGCTTTTTCTCTCCTCTCATTGAACATGTGAGTGAAAAGGAAACCCCTGACAAGGCAATCGAGCTCCTCAAGGAGGCATACAAACGCTTCAACAAAGATGCATTCTTTGCTCAGCAACTTGCTCGCCTGAATTACTCCCATGAGAAGTTTGAAGAGGCAAAAGATTGGGCGGAGATAGCAGCAAAACAAATGCCTAACAACTCTTACATTCTTGACACGAAAGGCCAGGTATACAGAAGATGGTTCAACGCCAAGTGTAAAGCAATTGAGAAAGTACCAAAAACGGCAGAAAATACAGCAGACGCTGTTGAAACTGCGCTGAAAGCAATGGAGTGTTTCAGAGAATGTGAGAAATCTGCTCTCTCGGACCTTGAAAACATGAACAACAGTGGCTTTTTTGCTGCAGTTGAAGTTGGCTGCAGTCTGTTGAAGCTCGTATTCTCATTGCGTGTTTTCTCAAGCAAAACGAATGGCCATTCAGAATGTATGAAGTACCTTCTCACTGATTACATTCCTGAGGAAGTGAAGAAGCCTTGGGAGAATTTTCACATCAATTTGAAAGGCCTTCAAATGACACTGCATGATGCCCTGGAGTGGATCTCGGAGGACCTGAGTTACTTCCAGACAGACATCAGTGCAGATGAGGAGGAGACAATTGAAAGCTCTGAGATGAAAATAAGCCATCCAATGACATGGTTGGTAAGAAAATCTTCTGAGTATGGTAAATATTTCAGTGGTTACTCTCTCAGCATTGCCCCAAAGCTGTGCCAGTCGAACCCTGGCAGTTTAACTCCTTTCATGAAACGCATGATCATTTACCAGCTTGGTGGGGGGAATATAACTTCAATCTTCTCCCTACTGACTGACCAGAAAGAAAAAGACCAAGTCAAAGTCCTAGAGAATATCATATCGCTCTACCCCAGCAACCCTCTGATGGCCAGGCTGGATCAAATGGATCTCGTCAATTACATAGCAGCTCATATTGCTCTGAGTTGCCTTACAACCCAATCTCCAAAGTTGGCTGCTCTGAAAGACCTTCAGAAACTCAGTCAGCAGTTCCCAACAGAGAAATGAAAGTGCCTGTCCAGTGCTCTGTTCCTGCTCATCTTGCTCTTCTGGCCAGAAGATCATGACACAGACCCTGAAAAGGAGACCAAATACAACATTGTTCTATCAGCTGTTGAGTACCTCAAAAGGAGCTACTGGACCAAAATGAAGGATATACCACAAAGGAAGAAAAGGATTTACACCCACTTTTTCCTAAGTAATGGAAGTGGGTGGGACAAGATTGTTCACAAAAGCAAGGTTGAAACGATTACAAAGGTCCTCTCCATCTCAGAAAAGAGAATGAAGTGGTTCAGTGGGGAGGTGTGGAAAATGCCAGAGATGGCAAAACTGCTCAGGACTGTGTCTGGGTGGACAGAAGATGGGATAGTGTACCTTGAGGGCCCAAAAGAGAAAAAGTTCACTATTCCTCATCTGAAAGCAGCCTCCGTGCCCTATGGCAATGAAAACATCACATTCTACTTGGGGTTCACATTTAGAGGACCTGTTGCGTACAACGTCACTGTGAAAAAGTAGGGTTGCCACTTAGACAAATCCTGACAGAAAATGAGTCTTATGGAATATCTCCTGAACATTTTGGACCAACATACCAATGAATGAGCATGTTTTAGAGCGCATTGTCAGAGGAAGACAGAGTGTGTTGTGTGTGTGTGTGTACAAAATTCAGTTTAGTGTCTTAAGACTGAATTAAATTCTGCCTGTAAAAAAAAGAATAACAAGGCAAATGTATGGATATTTTGCATAGCGTAAGTGTAAAGTTATTTCTGTTTGAATGCTTTGTTGCAAGTTTTCAACCATTATGTGGACTGAAAATATTAAGGAATGTGTTGTCAAGTTATGCAGTCATGATCTGTTTTTGTTTCATTCTTGAATACTGTATATATATTTTTATATTAAATCTTGTCTTATGCAGGAAGCCTGTGAAATATTACGTATGTATTGTGCCCAAAATGTGGTATTTGATAACCAAACTACTTTGTACTTCTCTCATTCATTTTATTTATAGTTTTCCCAATGAAATGGCCCCTTTATATAGGATTTTCACATACATTTTATGTATTTGTTTCTAACCAGTTTTTTAATATTGTCTTTTTGTATGAAAAATGACTAGTTCAAAAATGGAGTTACACCTAATAAAGTTACCTTTAACTTTTTGTTTGTTTTGAATGGTTATTGTGTGACTTTTTATTTTGGCAAATGTGTGAACAATGCTAAAATAGTAACATGAAATTCACACACAGAAAAAATACAAAATAAACATTTTAATGGTAGTCCCATGAATCCATAGGACCACATAATAAAAACAGTTGAGTTCAAACTACCCACAAGCAGGTATGTAGGCCTAAGTGCAATGCTTCTAACACTTAGAACTGTGATGGACAGTGTCCATTGTGTAAAGTCTACTGAAATGAACTCTGGGTTGTCAACATAACTTCAGTGGTCAACATCAATTAGATGTCCCATTCCTTCTCTGAAGACCAAAATGGCATGAAGCCAAGGTGTATCCACGACATCAACAACACATAAGTGAGCATCTCGTCATAGAATCATAGCTGGATATTTTACCCTCTTGTTGCAAACTCAAGTGTATTCAATAGTAGTCAAATTAGCCTCAATATGAGGCATGCAGATCAAATATAGTAGATATAGCCAAGGTGTATCCACGACATCAACAACACATAAGTGAGCATCTCGTCATAGAATCATAGCTGGATATTTTACCCTCTTGTTGCAAACTCAAGTGTATTCAATAGTAGTCAAATTTTCCTCAATATGAGGCATGCAGATCAAATATAGTAGATGTATGACCAATCAGATCAAATATAGTAGATGTATGACCAATCAGATCAAATATAGTAGATGTATGACCAGATCAAATATAGTAGATGTATGACCAATCAGATCAAATATAGTAGATGTATGACCAATCAGATCAAATATAGTAGATGTATGACCAATCAGATCAAATATAGTAGATGTATGACCAATCGTTGTTGTACATTATTAACAGCACATCTTTGTTCATTTCATCACTCAGCACAAAAGTGTGTCGTGTTTTTGTCCTACATTAATTTACTGTAATTGCACAAATGCATTGATTGAGGATCTCTATGTAATTGAATGTGATTGCTTTTATTAGATGTTTTTATTTATTGTGCTGAATTGTATTGTTTTATACACGTGTATGTTGTTTTAATATTCTGTTTTGATTGTAATGTGTACAAGGCTCTCTTGTAAAATCTATTTTAATCTCAATGTGACTCCCTGTTTAAATAAAAAACGGCTTGCAGTTGAAAACAATGAACATTTTGTCAGGAGTCAACTGTATTTCACAATTGATATGACCAATGCTAACATTCACAATCCACTGCATTGTTGTCAGGATGTGCAGTGACAGTCACAGATCACTACATAGTGAAGCGCAGTGTTCACCTTTGACCTTCAGCATTTCGGGGACCTTTGTTATGGAGAAAGACTTCTAACAGCTGCTTCCAACTCTTATAAGTAAATGATTCCACTAGAGGAAGTGGAAAACCTTCCTCATCCTGGTAAGAGAGGTCTCATCACAAGGCTCAGTAAGGTTTATGGATAAAATGTGTTCTTATTATGCCAACAACTTGCTGTAGTAAGGGATGATTGATTATGACTATCTGTTGTTGTAAGGTATAATTAATATCTAACATTTATGTTCAGAATACAAACTAGTGACATAGATGATTAATGTGTGCACTGTCCTGTCATGGAATCCATCTGGGTCGAGTTTGACTTTACAGAATGTTCAGATGGAAATACTGTGCAGACATATTGTGGAGAAAAGACATGGTTCTCTGTCATTGCCTAAGTGTTTGATGTTTTGTGTTGTTATCCCTAGTTTTGCTCAGCCCTGTTGTTTACTTGTCAATAACCAACATATATTATATAGTAATGGTTGTATATCAGTTGCAGCTACTGTAGTTGAAAAAAGCTTGTCCAGTTTTCCAGTTGTTTGCAGGTTTTACTTCTGTTTTTCATCACTAGGTGGCGACATTGACCACAGCACACCAACCCTGAGTAACAACCTGTATGGTCTTCCACACTGTCTCTCATTAGCACTACCAGCTGAAGAGAGTTCTCACTAGTTGTCTTCTCTATGCCCTATATGAACTTGTCCATTCCCGTTGTGATTATTCTGAAGAAGGCCATTGAAGGCTGAAACGTCAATCTTTAAACTTGTCTAATAAAACAATACATTTTTAATAGTGAGCGAGCGTTGCAAATGTTGTTGTTTTGTGAGCTGAAATAAAAGATAACAGGAATTTTCCATACGCACTAAAAGCTTTTTAGCTTTTAAATTTTATGCTCAAATTTGTTTACATCACTGTTAGTGAGCATTTCTCCTTTGCAAATATAATCCATCTACCTGACTGGTGTGGCATATCAAGAAGCTGATTAAAGATCATGATTATTATACAGGTGCACCTTGTGCTCGGGGCAATTAAAGGCCACTCTAAAATGTGTTGTTTTGTCACAACACAATGCCACAGATGTCTCAAGTTTTGAGGGAGCGTGCTGACTGCAGGAATGTCCACCAGAGCTGTTGACAGAGAATTTAATGTAACATTTTCTACCTTAAGCCACCTCCAACGTTGTTTGAGAGAATTTGGCAGTATGTCCAACAGGCCAACCGCAGACCATGTGGAACCACACCAGCCCAGGACCTCCACATCCGGCTTCTTCACCTGCGGGATCGTCTGAGATCAGCCACCCAGGCAGGTGATGAAACTGAAGAGTATTTCTGTCTGTAATAAAGCCCTTTTGTGGGGAAAAACTAATTCTGACTGTGACTTGCTCCCAAGTGGGTGGGCCTATCCCAGGCTGCACCTCTGCCCAGTGGAATGTGAAGTCCATAGATTAGGGCCAAATTAATTTATTTCCTTATATGAACTTTAACTCAGTAAAATCTTAGAAATTGTTGCATGTTGCGTTTATATATTTTTGTTCAGTGTAGAATGGGGAATGATGCCGGCTCTATACAAAACATGTCTATCTTCAATGTTCAGATCCTTCCACTCTCCTGAGGCCCTAGAGACCTCAAGGAAAGATGATGGATGAATGAAGATCTCCCACTCAGCCTCTTGGCAGTATAGTATCGTCCTCCTAAGGACAGCAGATGTCGATTCAGGACAGGCAGTGATCCAGGGCAGTACTCTCTAGTACTATCTGAACCCTTAGATATCCTTTCATGAAGGGGTTGCTGAAATGAGTATTCATCAGCAGAATAGTGGACTAGAGACAGTTGGCCTCTTCTCAATGAAACCCAGACATCGGTTTTGTGGGATAAGTCAAAATCATCAATCTTCTGGTCCTGCAGGAATGCAGATTTGGACTCATGTTATTCACTCAACAATACAAACATCAGCCCTACTGAGTGAAATAAAGAAACTCACATTTATAATCCTTTCAAACATGCTTTTCTCAATGTCTATAGAAACTTGTTGACTTATTCTGGTTATCGTTTTTCATTGAATAGGGCCTTATGGTCTGCTGTTTTATGTACAGTAGCTACTCTACAGTGTACTGTACATCTATAGTGTACATCTGTTTTCTCTCTCATACTGTTTCTACCTTCCTTGTTTACATTAAGGGCTTATGGCTTCTCTACATTCTACATTCCCTATTACAGTAAATCACACCCTGCGTTGTTAGTGTTCCTGGTAAACCTGAACTTCTCAGCCACACCTCTAACCCATCCCACTTTCAGCGGAAGTATATCCTCATTCTGTTACGTCTCACAAGCTATCAACATCAGCGAGAGCAGAACAAGTTATCTGGTACCGTAAGTAGTATCCCTTTATTTGTATAAAATACAGTATACATTTAGATTTTGACAAGGTTTATCAAACTTTTAAAAAGGGTCAAGGTCAAGGATATGGTTATATGGGAAATGAGGACAGGATTAAACTGGATATTTGTGGGTGTACTCAGGAAGTTAGTAGCTTGGAGAAGAAGACCCCTATGAGACCATAAAACATGACTCAGATATAGATATCTGGAGACAAAAAGTGAACATTGTTGAGAGAAGATTAGTGAAATGAAAAAGAAGTGAAAGTAAAGAACATACAGTACCAGAGTGCGTAAAATGTGCTTATCAGTTGTAGGGGATAGATATAGCCTATAACCTTTTTTCTATCCTTGAGAAATGTTTAATGCATTGTTTTATGTTAAAAAATAAACACTGTTTACAAATGATTGAAATTAAGATAAACAGTTTCTTTATAGGGAGCCAATAAATAACGTTTATGGTATAGTAGTTTTGGATATATGTAGCTCTGTTAAGAATGAAAGTGGAACATTAAGTCATTTCCTCTTTCTTTGTGCTACTAATTTCAGTTATCAAAGTTTCAAAAGGTAACTTAAAATACTCTTTCTCTCCCTCTCTTTCTCTCTCTCCCTCTCCAGAGCAAGCTGCTTCTCTCCATTCTTAGTTTGCTGCCATGACTTCAGATGGTAATATAACATGTTTGTTTTGAGATCAACTCAAAAATAATATTATTGTTTTAGCAAGCTGCGGACAATTGTCATTGATTTTTTCTACAACTGCTGTAGTTAACTTGCTGTAGTTGTATATAATTTGTCTACCATGTTTTGTAGTTATAAAATAAAAAGGCATCCTAAAAGATGCACATTGTGAGGAATGATAACAAATGACATTAAGGTAGCAAGAATCATACTGCTAGAGAGCATTAATACTACACCATTGATATTACATGGACAAATACTACAGTATGATGACATTTTGATGTTGTGTGTGTCGAACGTGAATGCAGACAATACTTCCCAGCTTCCTACATGTTTAGTCTTGTCCATTTAGGGCACATACACCAAGTGGGATTGTCTAATATTGTCTTGATAACTGTAACTCTTTCTTTTCTAACCTGACTACCAGCTGCTGAGTTTGTGGATAGACACAGGGCTGAGCTCATCCAGAGGGTTCGCATGGTGATGCCCATAGCAGATGATCTGCTGAGAAATGAAATGATCCATCCTGAGATGTACTCTAATATTCAAACTTCCAATACCAGCCAGGACCAGATGAGAACACTGTACGTAGTCCTACAGTCAGGAGGGCCAGAAGTGAAATCAGCCTTCTACAGGAGTCTGCTGAAACAGCACCCTTATCTAGTCGACGATCTGGGTACATTTCTCTCTCTTCCTCTTGATATCAGTGCAATTTACAAGACTACTGTTATGTAGAATATATAAACTTTTTACACATTTACCATTTGTCACACATTCCCCCATTCTGTGTTTAAGGACATAACTACTCTCTGATGTTAGTTTTATTAAGGTAAAGTAGAAATGTAACCCAGTCACAACTCAAAGTGAAATCTGTAAGTGGTTGTCTTGACAAACAAACTATAATTGACCGTTATATTCTTGATGTTTGTCTGTTTTCATTTCTAATTTACTATTTCAAAAGCAGCAGAATTACATCATCACACAGTCTGTAATATACAGACACATGCCCTTTAGGAAATAACAATTTATCAAAAGATCTCTCTATCTCGTTTTCTCCCTCCCACCCCCTAGATGGCTCTGTTGGAGCTCTAGGCGATGGTTTTAACATGGGAGCATCTTCTTCAGGGAGATCTACAGGACATCTTCAGCCAGGTGTTGTATTTGATCATTTCTCTCTCAGGTCCTCTTTAGGCTTATCTTTATTGGCAATAATAAAATGTATGGTATATATCCACCATTGTGGATATGGTAGTTCTCAATGACATGATTTTGTGCGTTATATGCAGTCAGATTGATAATTATTGGCAATCTTGATAAAGATTAGCAAAAAAGACAATACTATATAATATAAAAAATATAATATAATATAAAATAAACAATACAAATACTGAGCTATATGGTAAGTTTAAAAAAAGGAGGAAATTGTACTATTTTATTCTAATACAATTGTTTAGAGAAATATACATTTTTAACAAGTGATACAAAATAAATCTAAAAAATATAGGGGTCAAAATGGTTGGCACCCCATTTTTCAATAATCTAACACCCTCCCCTTGCGAGGATAATTAAACAGAACCGTTAATATAATCTAGCACCCTCCCCTTGCGAGGATAATTAAACAGAACCGTTAATATAATCTAGCACCCTCCCCTTGCGAGGATAATTAAACAGAACCGTTAAAATAATCTAGCACCCTCCCCTTGCGAGGATAATTAAACAGAACCGTTAATATAATCTAGCACCCTCCCCTTGCGAGGATAATTAAACAGAACCGTTAATATAATCTAGCACCCTCCCCTTGCGAGGATAATTAAACAGAACCGTTAATATAATCTAGCACCCTCCCCTTGCGAGGATAATTAAACAGAACCGTTAATATAATCTAGCACCCTCCCCTTGCGAGGATAATTAAACAGAACCGTTAATATAATCTAGCACCCTCCCCTTGCGAGGATAATTAAACAGAACCGTTAATATAATCTAGCACCCTCCCCTTGCGAGGATAATTAAACAGAACCGTTAATATAATCTAGCACCCTCCCCTTGCGAGGATAATTCAACAGAACCGTTAATATAATCTAGCACCCTCCCCTTGCGAGGATAATTAAACAGAACCGTTAATATAATCTAGCACCCTCCCCTTGCGAGGATAATTAAACAGAACCGTTAATATAATCTAGCACCCTCCCCTTGCGAGGATAATTAAACAGAACCGTTAATATAATCTAGCACCCTCCCCTTGCGAGGATAATTAAACAGAACCGTTAATATAATCTAGCACCCTCCCCTTGCGAGGATAATTAAACAGAACCGTTAATATAATCTAGCACCCTCCCCTTGCGAGGATAATTAAACAGAACCGTTAATATAATCTAGCACCCTCCCCTTGCGAGGATAATTAAACAGAACCGTTAATATAATCTAGCACCCTCCCCTTGCGAGGATAATTAAACAGAACCGTTAATATAATCTAGCACCCTCCCCTTGCGAGGATAATTAACAGAACCGTTAATATAATCTAGCACCCTCCCCTTGCGAGGATAATTAAACAGAACCGTTAATATAATCTAGCACCCTCCCCTTGCGAGGATAATTAAACAGAACCGTTAATATAATCTAGCACCCTCCCCTTGCGAGGATAATTAAACAGAACCGTTAATATAATCTAGCACCCTCCCCTTGCGAGGATAATTAAACAGAACCGTTATCTTAAATGTTTTATGAGATTGGAGAACACGTTGGGAGAGATCTTAGACCATTCATTCAGAATGTTTCCAGATCTTTGCTATCCTTTGCCTGCTCTTATGGACTACCCTCTTCAAATCAAACCACAGGAGATTGAGATGGCCATTGCACAATGCTGATTTTGTGGTCAATTGATTTTGATTAGTGCTTGGGATTATTGTCTTGCTGGAAGTTTCAGCCTCCTGACAGAGACAACCAGGTTTTTGGCTAAAATGTCCTGGGACTTGGTAAAGTTCATAATGCCATTGACCTTAAGGGCCTCAGGACCAGTGGAAGCAAAATAGCCCCATAACATCAAAGATCCACCACCATTGTCACATCTACTCCCACTCCTCCTCTCTGGCGCTCGTTGTCACCAGTTTACTCATTATTACACACACCTGTCACCATCGTTACACACACCTGTACCTCAAGAGACTCACCTGGACTCCATCACCTTCCTGATTACCTCCTCTATATCTGTCACTCCCTTTGGGTCTTTCCTTTAATTTATTTTTCTAGAAAGTCAGTTATGATCAAATTCTTATTTCCAATGACGACCTACCCCGGCCAAACCCTAACCCGGACGACGCTGGGCCAATTCCCAATCATGGCCGGTTGTGATACAGCCTGTAATCTAACCAGGTTGTCTTTAGTGATGCCTCAAGCACTGAGCTGTAGTGCCTTAGACCGCTGCGCCACTCGGGAGCCCAAAATTATAATTGGAAGATGATGTGTAAACTCTAACATAGCCTATTAGATAAAAAGGGAACTCCAAACACATTTTCTCAAGTAGCAACTGTTTAGCTGGTTAAACAAAGGTTAGCCATGTGTTGGCAATAATGAATGTCCAAGTCAAAAAAGATACTCGTGGGTGCTTTTTCAAACCCTATGTCAGATGCTTTGTTGAATATTAGGAGTTGAGAAATAAAGTTGACATGATAAGTAACATTCACCTCTTTCATATTGTGGTCATGCAATGTACATTTAGTTTGTTATTACTAGCAAAATTGATTTGACAAAATCCACTTTATTTAAAAAATATATTTGTGAACCACCTGCAGTATATGCGTGGACACCTAGGGGGGTGCAGATCCCAGTTTGAAGACCCCATGTAATATATAGACACGCCCTTTAAAATTTAATAATTCAATGTGTCTGATTATCCATTTGTTGTGTCTCCTCTCTCTCTCTCTCTCTTGGGGGCCCTGTTGGAGATCTAGAAGATGGTTTTAATATTGCATCTTCTTCAGAGAGCACTTCATTGGAAGGTAATGAAGTTATGGAGATATCTTCAGCCAGGTCTTGTATTGTATAATTTTTATCTCCTGTCCTCTTTAGACTTAAATGTATTGACAGTTAAATAGGAGTAAACATGCACCAAAGCCTGATAGTGTTTTATATGTATAACATTGATGTTATATATCCACCATTGTGATATACAGTATCTGTAGTTCTAAATTACAAGACTGTGTTTGATATATGCATGATGTTATCCACTCATAGGTCATGCATTACCTCCTGCCTCTAATACATCGCCTGGGACTGGAAGACTATCAGCTGAACTTGGTGAGCTTCCAACCATTTGACATGCTTGTTAAAACCACTGAAGCAACTCACCTAAAAATCTAATTGATCAGAGAGTATTCCCCTTTTTGGTTTCCAATTTATAATGGCATGTAAGCAAAATATGTCCAATTTCAAAACTCCTCACAGATTATGTTAATTGATAAAAGCAGAATAATTTCAGGAATCAGTCTACGAACTGGGTAATTGACACTTTCCCCCTCTTAGTAGGGAAACAGACCAGGCTTACTGGCTTATAACTAGAATTTCACATTTGTTCTGGCCTCTGGGGGAAGGCAATGGAGTTATTGAAGAAGATCAAACTGCTTTTATAGTGATTGTGATGTCAGACAAAAAATATGCAGCCTGTAACTGACCATTATATTCTCAATGGGTTTCCTCTGTTTCAGATACGAAATCAAATGAAGATGTAATGTTAACGTATGACCTCACTACAATTCTGGGACATGGTGCAGATGGAACCATTGTGTACAAGTAAGACAATTGTTACATAATTGGTGTAATGGGTGTAATCTGTTTTTGTGTCTTTACAAAACACATTTTGAGTTTAGTAATTTCCTCTACCCTTCTCTGCCCTCTAGGGGTACGTTTGGTGGCCGTTCTGTGGCTGTGAAGAGGATTCTTGAGAAATTCTTGAATTTTGCAGAACGGGAGGTCCAGCTGCTTTATAAGTCGGACAGACATGTAAATGTGGTCCGATACTTCTGGACTGAGAGGGATGGGCAGCACCAGAACATTGCCATTGAGCTGTGTGCTGCATCACTGAAGGAGGTGCAACCTCACTACCCCACCCCCCAATCTTCCCTCTCTCCCTGACAGTTTAACACACTCCCAATTATTGTTTTTGTCTCCTTTTTCAGTATGTGGAGGACAAGAATTTTAATCGCCATGGACTACAGCCTGTGGAAGTGTTAAAACAGATGATGCGAGGACTGGCACATCTGCACTCTCTCAAAATAGGTAATAATCAGATTATGCTGATATGCTGAACTGGAGTGGAATGGTATCAAATACATCAAACATGGTTTCCAGGTGTTTGATGCCATTCCATTTGCGCCGGTCCGAACCACTGTTATAAGCAAGCCGTTTTCCCCTCAGCAGCCTCCTGTTACTTCTACTTGCCCCTTCTCAATATACTTTTAGTAGCAATAAAGTGCACAGTATACGTAGTGTTCAGAGAATACAACATGCTTTCAATTAAAATTAAACTCGTATATAAAATGAAATTCAAGACTAATGAAATTCAAAACGACACAGTAGAGCAGTTTTGGTGACTGATCTGCCTAATATGTTCTCCCCAGTTCACAGAGATGTGAAGCCCAACAACATCCTGTTTTCTATCCCAGACCACCATGGCCAAGTCATTGTCAAGATCACAGATTTTGGGATGGCTAAGATGTTGGATATTGGCAGACAAAGCTACAGCATGAGTTCAGGAGCCATGGGAACCATGGGCTGGAATGCCCCAGAGGTCCTGAAAAAAGACAGCAAAAACAACCCTGTGAGTGGACCTTTGCAGTTTTGATAACTAATTTATCATTCCTTTATTCAGTGGTGTTTCTAGGCATAAGCGACATGTGTCTACTTAAACTGCAAAAAAGACTCCATCCCATGACAAAATGTGTAGAACTGCAGGAAAGTAGTTTTAAACCTGCAATTTTGTCTCTCAACCCCATGTCAAAATATGTAAAATTGCAGGAAATATGCTTTAAAACTGCTACGTTTTATCTCAGTCCCATGGCAAAATGAGTAGAATTGCATTAAATGTGTAATCAAAATGTTCTTTCTGCCCCATGGAAAAATGTGTAGAGTTGCAGAATTTTCTTAAAAATAATTTAAAGCTGCACATTTTTCTTGCCTCTGCCACGAGGGGGGCCACTAACATGTTTTGCATGCGAGGAGGGGGTGCTGCCCCCCAACCAAATCTTGCTTCAATCATTGGATTATCAATAATAATATTGTATTGTAGCGACCCGCACAGACAGCTGTGTGTTATGTGTTAGGCTAGTAGGTGGTTGTGTTCGCGGGGTCCGACATGTCAGTCAACCTGCTATCTGCCAATCACGGGAATGCCTGGAATGTTCTGATGCCGGGCATCCTGGTGGTTGGCGGAGTGGCGTGGAGGGGGGTTGGGCAGGGGGATGGAGCATTGGAAGTTAAGACCAGGTTTTGCCTTTGTTCTCCCTCTTACGTCTGGGCTTCACAAGAGAAGGTCACGATTGGCTTGTGGGCTATCTTTCATTTAGTTGGCGTGGGCTACGGCCAAACAGTAGCCTGTGTAAAGTTGGTTTAATAAACCGTCCATTCGTAAACTCAATCCTCTGTCTGGACAGTTGTTCTTTGATGATCTAGTCAGGTCATTACATTGGTGTCAGAAGTAAAAACGTTGATAAAAGTTAGCCAGCTAGCTAGCTGACTTCTGTGGCTAGCTACCGTAGGTGAGAACGGGGGTTGAAAATGCTTCGAGGGAATCCGAAAGTGAAGGTGGAGGTAGGGGACGATTATGGCCAAGGAGATACAGGTGAATGGACGTCGGAGGTTCTGGCTGAGGAGATCGCCAGGGCGTCGGAGCGCAGAGGCCGCTTGAGGGAGGACGCTAGAGTGTTGGCGGCTGAAGCGGGCATGAGCGCCTTGTCGACTGTGTTTCGCGCGGATTCTGGTGGGCGGGCCGAAGTGGTGACGTCGACGCGGCGGGACGAGGAATCTGGGGCTCAGGATGTAAACAAACATGGCGGCGCCCAGTTCCCGGCTGCGTCCGTATCTGTTAAGACCCCGAAGTATTCCGGTAAGGCGGATTGGGAAGCTTTTCATGCTCAGTTTGAACTGTTAGCTCATTTTAGGGGGTGGTCGGATGAAGAAAGGGCACTGCAGTTGGCTTTATGCCTCACGGATGAAGCTCTGTCCTGTTTGATATTGATTAGCCCCGAGGACAGACATGATTATGGCGCTTTAGTGGGAGCACTGAGGAGGCGCTATGGACAGTGTGTACAGCCCGGGCTACTGCGCTCCGAACTGAGTAATAGACGCAGGCAGCCAGGAGAGCCTCTACGGGTGTTAGCTAATGACATTGAGAGCCTCTCTCGGCGGGCATATGCTCACATGCCCCCCTCCGTGCAGAGCGAGCTAGCACGGGACCAGTTCATACAGGCGCTCTCTCCTACGGAGCTGCACATACAGACCCAGCTGGCTCATCCTGAGTCATTGCAGATAGCCTTGGAGATGGCTTTGGAGAGGGAGCTGGTGTGGGCTGGGACTTCAGCTGGGGCTTTGGTGGGGGTGCAGGGAGACACACCCTCTGTGCGAGCTGGGGGGCAGAGCAGCCCGGAGCCGGAAAAGCCTGCATGGGTGGCTGAAATGACAGAACTCATTCGTGCTGTGTCGCTACAGGCGGCACAAAACACACACCCTGGTCCCAGGGTCTGCTGGGGTTGTGGCCAGCCAGGCCATCTGCGCCGAAATTGCCCCATGTCCCCCAGAGCTCAGGGAAACGGCTCGGGGTCCGCATAGGCCGGGTAGTGCGGACCCCTGGCTTTCTATCCCAACCACCATCATCTTCAGGAGGAGCCCACCGGCACAGACGGGGAAGCAAGGCTCCACTTCCCCCAGAAGCAGACGAGAGCAAGCGGATGGAGCCTGTTGTTGTGGTGGGCCGGACCTGTGTTGGGGACTTTTGTCATGTCCCTGTCACTGTGGAGGGTGTGCCCTGCTCCGCCCTGGTGGACACTGGGTCCACAGTAACCCTGGTGAGGCCAGATATTGTGCCAGGTTGGACTCAGTGTGAGCCTACAACTGTGCAGCTCCGCACAGTCACAGGTGAGCTGGCACCCATGAAAGGGAAGGGAATAATGACTCTGACAGTAGGGGGCAGGACTGTGCGTCATCCTGTGTGGGTGGCGGTTGTGCAGGACCCTTGTATCCTGGGGTTGGACTTTCTTAGGAGCACAGGCTGCCAGTTAGACCTAAATAGGGGCACACTGAGCTTCCAGGGAGGGCCGGAAGTCACCATGGCCCCCCCTAATGTCACATTCACTCAACCCAACAAACCCTTTACTCCAACAGTTAAAGCAGCAGAGACTCATGGCTGCCCCCCCTCCCCCACAGCTGTGTGTGACTTTTCCCCAGCCCCCCTGTCACCTACTGCGGTGTGTTACATTCCCCCAGCTACCTCCATGACACAGCCCTCTGTGAGCCCAGGCCGCGCCCCCCCAGCCCAGCTACCCCAGATGGGAGAGGAGAGGACACTGTCTGCAGTGAGGGAGATATGGGGGAGGAACTGTGTTGGTCTTGACCCCGAGCAGCAGGAACGGTTGTGGCAGTTGCTGTTTGAATTCAGAGACAGCTTTGCGCTGAGTGAGGAAGAGGTGGGTCAGACTCATCTGGTGCAGCATGAGATCGACACAGGTGATGCTCGGCCCATCAAGATGCGTCCCCGCCGTATCCCGCTGGCACGCCAGGAGGCGGCAGACAAGGCTGTGTTGGAGATGCAGCGGGCAGACTTCATTGAGCCCTCAGACAGCCCCTGGGCGGCGCCAGTCGTCATGGTTCCGAAGAAGGGGGGCAAGCTGAGGTTCTGTGCGGACTACAGGCGGCTGAATGAGGTGACCAGGAAGGACTCATACCCCATACCACGTATCGATGAGTCGCTGGACCTGGTTAGGGGGTCCTCCTGGTTCTCCTCACTAGACCTCCGCAGTGGCTACTGGCAGGTGCCCCTCTCCCCAGAGGCCAGAGCCAAAACTGCATTCTCCACTAACAGAGGACACTGGCAGTTCAAGGTCCTGTGCTTTGGCCTGTGCAACGCTCCAGCTACTTTTGAGCGTTTGATGGACAGGGTGCTGGATGGCATCCCCAGACAGCAGTGTCTGGTATACCTCGATGACATCCTGGCCCATGGCAGCTCCTTCCAGTCAGCCCTGGGGGCGCTACGGCGTGTGCTGGAGAGGGTGGCTGCCGCAGTTCTGAAGCTCCACCCCGAGAAGTGCCACTTCATGAGGAGAGAGGTGTCCTTCTTGGGCCACCGAGTGGGGAAGGAGGGGATCAGCACCATGGAGGACAAGGTAGGGGCTGTCAGAGACTGGCCCACCCCCACCGACCAGCGTCAGCTGAAGAGCTTCCTGGGCCTGGCCTCGTACTACAGGAGGTTTGTACGGGGCTTCTCAAGCGTTGCTGCTCCACTGAACCGCCTGCTGCCGAAGGACAAAGCTTTCACTTGGACAGTGGAGTGTGAGGAGGCGTTCAACACCCTCAAACGTGCACTGATCGAGGCCCCCGTGCTCGCCCCCCCTGACCTCACCTTGCCCTTTATCCTGGACACAGACGCGAGCAATGTGGGCATGGGTGGGGTGCTGGCCCAGGTGGGGCCAGCGGGGGAGAGAGTGGTGGCGTACTTCAGCAAAACATTTGACAAACATGAGCGCCGCTACTGTGTCACCCGGCGGGAGCTCTTGGCTGTTGTGGCTTCCGTCAAACACTTCAAGTACTACCTGGGTGGTCTGCCCTTTACTGTAAGGACTGACCACTCTGCTCTCCAGTGGCTCATGTCTTTCAGAGAGCCAGAGGGCCAGGTGGCACGCTGGTTGGAGGAGCTTCAGCCGTATGACTTCACGGTGGTGCACAGGGCAGGGGCACGCCACTCCAACGCCGACGCCATGTCCCGTCGGCCCTGTACTGCAGACGGCTGCCGCCACTGTGAACGGAGAGAGGGACGGGAGAGAGAGCTGTGTGCAGAGGGGGTCTGTGCCACAGTGTGTCGGGCGAGCGGGCCTGTCTGCTGTGAGCTGCAGACTGTCGACATGGCTGAATGGCGGCAGCAGCAGGGACGGGACACAGACCTACAGCCAGTGCTACAGTGGGTAGAGGCGCAGGTGAGGCCACCATGGGAAGAGGTGACAGCGCTCTCACTCGCGACCAAAGGGTTGTGGTCAAAGTTTGAGAGACTGCGGCTGGCTGATGGTGTGCTACAGCGGGCATGGAAGGAGTCAGCTACGGGAGAGGAGAGGTGGCAGGTGGTGGTCCCAAAAGCATTGCGGGAGGCTGTGCTCCAGAGTACTCATGGCGGGGTGGGGACTGGACACTTTGGGGTCACAAAAACACTGCGCCGTCTCCGTCAGGGCTTCTACTGGGGGCAGCACAAGAGGGATGTGGAGGACTTTTGTCGCCGCTGTGACAACTGCACAGCGAGAAAGGGCCCCCCAGGCCGCTCTCATGCTCAGCTCCAACAGTTCCCAGTGGGGGCTCCCATGGAGAGGGTGGGAGTGGATGTAGTTGGGCCGTTCCCCACCACAGACAGTGGAAACCGCTGGGTGCTCACGGCCATGGACTATTTCACAAAATGGCCCGAGGCCTATGCTCTGCCTGACCAGGAGGCAGAGACCATCGTCGACGCCCTGACAGCGGGGATGTTCAGCAGGTTTGGAGCTGCAGAGTCCATCCACAGCGACCAGGGCAGAAACTTTGAGTCCCGTGTGTTCGCCACCATGTGTGAGAGGCTGGGTATGCACAAGACCCGCACTACTCCTCTCCATCCTCAAAGTGATGGCCTTGTAGAGCGCTTCAATAAAACGCTTGGACAGCAGCTGGCCATCGTCTCTTCCAAACACCAGCGTGACTGGGACAAGCACCTGCCTATGGTCCTCATGGCATGCCGCTCCGCTGTCCAAGACTCCACCTCCTGCACGCCTGCCCTCCTCATGCTGGGGAGAGAGATCCGCACCCCTGCGGAGATGGCGTTTGGTCGGCCCCTGGATAGCCCTCATGTTCCCCCGGGGCCGGAGTATGCCCGGAGACTCCAGGACCGCCTGGAGACAGCCCACACCTTCGCCAGAGAGCAGCTGGTGAATGCAGGTGTGAGGCAGAAGAGGAACTATGACGTGCACACCCAGGGAAGGCACTTTGTGGCTGGGGAGCTGGTCTGGGTCTACAGCCCGCTAAGGAAAAAAGGCAGATGCCCCAAGTTGGACAGTCACTGGGTGGGACCCTGCAGTGTCCTGGAGAGGGTAGGGGAGGTTGTTTACCGGGTGCAGCTTCCTCCCAGGGGGAGAAAGGTGGCACTGCACCGGGACAGGTTAGCCCCATACAGAGGGGCCTCTTCTCCCCAAACCCCAGGAACCCCCACAATTCCCCTCTCTGGCAATGCCATTCTCCAGGCACCCACCCCCAGGTGCCGCAGACAAGGCTCCAGACAGCCCACTCCCCCTGTCTCCCCCCCTGTGTCACCGCGTGGTTCCCCAGAGCCACGGACTGTATTACCCGTTCCCGCTTCCTTGTCCCCCATATCCCTGCCTTCATCCCCTGGTTCCCAGAGGGGCACTCTGCGACCATCACGGCCACGCAGGCAAAGGAGACCTCCGGGTCGCTTCAGAGACTTTGTTTGTTCCCTCGGGGACGAGGGACTTTGTGGTGGGGGGGCTGTGTAGCGACCCGCACAGACAGCTGTGTGTTATGTGTTAGGCTAGTAGGTGGTTGTGTTCGCGGGGTCCGACATGTCAGTCAACCTGCTATCTGCCAATCACGGGAATGCCTGGAATGTTCTGATGCCGGGCATCCTGGTGGTTGGCGGAGTGGCGTGGAGGGGGGTTGGGCAGGGGGATGGAGCATTGGAAGTTAAGACCAGGTTTTGCCTTTGTTCTCCCTCTTACGTCTGGGCTTCACAAGAGAAGGTCACGATTGGCTTGTGGGCTATCTTTCATTTAGTTGGCGTGGGCTACGGCCAAACAGTAGCCTGTGTAAAGTTGGTTTAATAAACCGTCCATTCGTAAACTCAATCCTCTGTCTGGACAGTTGTTCTTTGATGATCTAGTCAGGTCATTACAGTATATTATCAATATTTCCTTATCTTCACTTTACTTTATACTACGGAAGTGGATCATAGTAGTTGTAGTAGTATACACGCTTAGAAAAAAAGGTGCTATCTAGAACCTAAAAGGGTTATTCGGCTGTCCCCATAGGAGAACCCTTTGAAGAACCCTTTTGGTTCCAAGTAGAACTATTTTGGTTCCATGTAGAACCCTTTCCACAGAGGGTTCTACCTGGAACCAAAAAGGGTTATTCAAGGGGTTCTCCTACGGGGACAGCTGAATAACCCTTTTAGGTTCTAATTTGTATAGCACCTTTTCTTCTAAGAGTGTAGTTGAGTTGGATGTACAGTATATTGGTCATTTGTGGTGATTTTATAATAATAAAGTATATTATCTGGGCTAATTAAGGCACCTCTGTTTCTTCCTCTACAGACCAGTGCTGTGGACATCTTCTCTGCCGGCTGTGTGTTTTACTATGTTTTAACAGGAGGCGAACATCCCTTTGGAGATATGGAAGACGGACTTGATGTTGCCATTAATATCAGACAAGGACAATTCAACCTTGTAGGATTACAAGGAGACAAACACAGTAAGGCCACAGCTTCTTCTCTGCAGTTCACACTGCAGGTCATGCACTCTGATCTGACTGATTTCCCCTTTTCTGAATAGTAACTAATTCACAGTAAAGACAAATGGGTTTTGTAACAGTGGCTTGTATCTTTGGAAATCATGTTTGAAAAGAAAATATATTCCTCATTAATGAATGCAACTGGGTTTTTATTCTGTGAAATCATCCTATAGCTATAGGAAATACTTTAATCACAATGTTTTTAAATAACCAAACATGACCTACATTATTTTTTATTAAGGATCTCCATTAGCTGCTGCCAATGAAGCAGCTACTCTTATTAGGGTCCAGCAACATAAAGGCAGTTACAGTGCATTCGGAAAGTATTCAGACCCCTTGACTTTTTCCACATTTTGTTTCGTTACAGCGTTATTCTAAAATTGATTTAAAAAATATATAATCTCAATCCACACACAATACCCCATAATGACAAAACAAAAACATTTTTTTTTTAATGTTTGCAAATGTATTAAAAATAAAAACGGAAATATCACATTTTCATAAATATAGACCTTTTACTCAGTACTTTGTTGAACCACCTTTGGCTGCGATTACAGCCACGAGTCTTCTTGGGTATGACACCACAAACTTGGCACACCTGTATTTGGGGAGTTTCTCCCATTCTTCTCTGCAGATCCTGTTAAGCTCGGTCAGGTTGGATGGGGAGCGTCGCTGCACAACTATTTTCAGGTCTCTGCAGAGATGTTCGATTGGGTTCAAGTCCGCGCTCTGGCTGGGCCACTCAAGGACAGACTTGTCCCGAAGCCACTCCTGTGTTGTCTTGGCTGTGTGCTTAGGGTCATTGTCCTGTTGGAAGGTGAACCTTCGTCCCAGTCTGAGGTCCTGAGCACTCTGGATCAGGTTTTCATCAAGGATCTCTCTGTACTTTGCTCTGTTCATGCTTCACTGTAGAGATGGTGGCAGGTTTCCTCTAGATGTGACGCTTGGCATTCAGGCCAAAGAGTTCAATCTTGGTTTAATCAGACCAGAGTTTCTCATGGTCTGAGTCTTTTAGGTGCCTTTTGGCAAACTCCAAGCGGGCTGTCATGTGCCTTTTACTGAGGAGTGGCTTCCGTCTGGCCACTCTACCATAAAGGCCTGATTGGTGGAGTGCTTCAGTGATGGTTGTCCTTCTGAAAGGTTCTCCCATCTCCACAGAGGAACTCTGGAGCTCTGTCAGAGTGACCATCTGGTTCTTGTTTGCCTCCCTGACCAAGGCCCTTCTCCCCTGATTGCTCAGTTTGGCTGGGTGGCCAGGTATAGGAAGAGTCTTGGTGTTTCCAAACTTCTCCCATTTAAGAATGATGGAGGCCACTGTATTCTTGGGGACCGTAAATGTTTCAGACATTTTTTGGTACCCTTCTCCAGATCTGTACCTCAACACAATCCTGTCTCGGAGCTCTACAGACAATTCCTTCAACCTCGTGGCTTGGTTTTTGCTCTGACATGCACTGTCAACTGTGGGACCTGATATAGATGTGGGCCTTATATGCTAGGTGTGTGCCTTTCCAAATCATGTCCAATCAATTTAATTTACCACAGATGGACTCCAATCAAGTTGTAGAAACATCTCAAGGATGATCAATTAAAACAGAATGCAACTGAGTTAAGTTGAGTCTCATAGCAAAGGGTCTAAATATTATGTGTTCTTTTTTTTTTTTTTTTTTTTTTTACATTTGCCAACATTTATAAACGTGATTTCACTTTGTCATTATGGGGTATTGTCTGTAGGTTTATTTTTTATTTAATCCATTTTAAAATAAGGCTGCAACGTAACAAAATGTGGAAAAAGGGAAGGGGTCTGAATACTTTCCGAATGCACAGTATACACAATTTAAAATATTACATTACATTTCATAACACTTTTCACAACACATTGTGTGTGCCCTCATGCCACTACTCTACCACATATCTACAATACAAAATCAATGAGTGTGTAGAGTACGTGTGATCAAATTTTATTAGTCACATGCGCCGAATACAGCAGGTGTAGACCTTACAAAAAAATGCTTACTTACGAGCCCCTAACCAACAATGCAGTTTGAAAAAAATATGGATAAGAATAAGAAATATAAGTAACAAGTCATTAAAGAGCAGCAGTAAAATAACAATAGCGATACTATATACAGGGGGGTACCGGTACAGAGTCAATGTGCGGACGCACCGGTTAGTTGAGGTAATATGTACATGTAGGTAGAGTTATTAGTGACAATGCATAGATGATAACAGAGTAGCAGCGGTGTAAAAGATGGGGGGGCAATGCAAATAGTCTGGGTAGCCGTGTGTGTGTGTGTCTCTTCACGGTCCCAGCTGTTCCAATAGGTGCATTTTTATCTGTTTTTAAAAAATCGTATTCTTCTGCTTGCATAAGTTACCTGATGAGGAATAGAGTTCCATGTAGTCATGGCTCTATGTAGTACTGTGCGCCACCCATAGTCTGTTCTGTACTGGGTTTGTGAAAAGACCTCTTGTGGCATGTCTTGTTGGGTATGCATGGGTGTCCGAGTCATGTACTAGTAGTTTAAACAGACATTTAAAACATTTACCTGGAGCTAACTCTGCAAATACTGTAGATATTTATAAGTGGGGACACAAACAATGAGGGCACCATCCAATGTACTTATGCATAAATCATCATATACATTTTTACGTGATTTGGAATATAACATATACTTGGTTTTACCTGCATTAAGAACCAATTTCAGTTAATAAAGGCTTTCTGCCAGGCAATGAAGGCAGATGAAAGCTCTGACAGAACCTGGTCAGCCATCGGGGAAATAGCATACACAACAGTGTCATCTGCATACAAGTGAAAGTGATTGCTTCTTCTTCAGACAAACCAATATTGTTCATGTAAACAGTAAAAAGAACCTTGACAATGCAGTGTACTGACAGAGATTGGAGGTTTGCTGGTGTGGGATGGAGTACTTCTCAGCGGAGCGCCTGACGTCACACTATGGTCACATTTTTTTAGTTGTTGGCTTGGTTGTCGTCACGTCAGGCTCTGGGTGTGTTCTCTTCTGCCGTCTCGTGTTGAACTCGAGGTAGTAATCTTGGAAAGTCTGCTCCTCAGCAAAGGAACGCATGGCGAGGTAGGTGTGCAGCAGCAGGTGGGGGAAGCGGGAGGTGAAGTAGGAGACAAAGTCATCAGGGATGGAGCCCAGAGTCTCCTGGACCTCCTTAGGAGAATCGTGGCAATGGTGTTTCTATGAGAAACAACATGTTGCTTATAAAATGTCATTTACACACATTTAGTTTCTTGTATCAGATTTACATAAATACTACATTTAACAGGTTTATGGGGGTAGTAGGTGTCATAGAGGATGCCTGCATCCTCAGGTTTTTGACTAATTAAATAAGGTTTTGCAAATAGACCAACACATTATTATTATTATTCATTTGAGTCGTATTCCGTTATAGCGTAGTTTGTTAAATAGTCTACAGGGACAAAATATAGACCTATCCTATCTTTGTTCATTATGTTGAACATGTTTGCAGTCCACATTGTTCTAAGTAATTGCATGACTTCAATATGAAAATGCACTATATGACCAAAGGTATGTGGACACCTGCTCATCGAACATCTCATTCCAAAAACCATGGGCATTAGTATGGAGTTGGTGCTATAACAGCCTCCACTTTTCAGGGAAGGCTTTCCACTAGATGTTGGAACATTGCTGCGGGGACTTGCTTCCATTCAGCCACAAGAGCATTAGTGAGGTCGGGCACTGATGTTGGGCGATTAGGCCTGGCTGGCACATCCAAACGTTTCACAGGAAAGGGGGATTGTCCACTCACCGTTATACTGCTCCAAAATGTCATGTTTTATAAACATCATGGAACCATTTTACAGATTATTTTCGCACTTCTCCAAAAATGGTAGACGGCTCCAAATTGCATTGCATGCGAGGCATGAACATTCTCAACATAAAGCCATGGACGGCAATCATTCAAATGTATTTTGGTTTTGAATTAAATTAAATGAATACAAATTATATTGTTTAAAAAATTGTGCTCGTTAAGGACACACCTCAATCATTTCCTCCCCTTCCACCTCAGTGCAAGCGAGCTGATGTTTAGAGAGGTAAATTTGCCGAACCTGGCACAAGGGGTGTAAAATGCCAGAGCGACTGTTTTTACATGCACAAATTTCCAGAATTTGATCCTACTGAATAGTGATCCAAAATGTTGTCTGAGAGAGACCTGATAACATTTTTGATTATGCCCTGTCATTAAAAAAAATTCTAATCTTTGTCAACTCAAATTAGGTTGTAAGCAACACTACTGGGTCTTTCTTCATTGAAATCATCACATTGGGTCAGAGGAAGACATTTTATCAGCATGTTTCTTAATGAAAAAGTATATTGGTTTTAAACCCCCTCATGGTGACTGTGTTTGGTCTTGTCTATCCCAGAGGACATCGTGGCTGAACACCTGATAAAATATATGGTGACTAAGGAGCACCAGAGGAGGCCTTCTGCTGAGAGCGTGCTCAATGACCCTTTCTTTTGGAGCCTGGAGAAACAGCTGAAGTTCCTCAAGGTCTGAGTCAATTAGAATTGGTCACATTTAGATATAAAAGAAAATCAAGCCATTCTATTCCCTGAAGAAAGCTCACCACAATAACTACAATGGGGACACAGTAAATATAACTACAAGAGGCAATACTGTAGCCCTCTTTCTCGATGACTGTCTTTCTGGAATCTCCATTGAAAATGTTTGTCCTTGTCATTGATGAGAACATTATGGATACCAAGTTGGTCAGACAATGGATCATCTTTAACCATTGGTTAAAATAGCCCATAGCTCTTCAGAGAATGTTCATGAAGTCTCTTTTTTCCTGGCAAGCTGAAATTGTTTATTTATATTAAACTGGAATACAGTGGAGCAAAAACAGTCAGTCAGGTACTCAGGCTAGTAATCAATGACTCTATTGGCTACAAAGCTAGAAGGTAATAAAGGACAAATTTGAGTAATTAAAGCCTTGTTTTCCCATGTAGGATGTGAGTGACTGGATTGATGCACAGTCAAAGCTGAAGCAGTTGGATGACGCAATCATCAATCAGCTGGAGTCAGAGGCAGAAAAAGTGGTCATGGGGAACTGGATGATACACATCACTAAGGATCTGCGAGAAAGTTAGTGTCTGAGGATTAGTATTTGAACACCAACAGACTGTGAGGCCTTAATATAATTGAAGTACTGTATATCACAGCCACTTTAGCCTGGTCCAACTCAAGAGCGTCATGACTGGCATGACAATGATTGACAGAGGTGTTGGCTAAAACAGATCTGGACCAGGCTACAGCAACATCTCCTATATTGGTGGAATCACAAAATGATGGCTTCTCGTGATGACATAATTCTGGATAAATTCTTGCTATATTGTATATGTAGTTATCATTGTTTGCTTACTGGCTGTCGCTCCTTCCTCTGCAGATCTAGAAATACGCAAAGGAGCATATAAAGAGGACTCTGTTGTAAGTCTTCTACGGGCCATAAGAAACAAGGTAAGTGTGTTCTGTCCATTGGCAATGAATTACATCATATCTATTGATATGATATGTATTATATTATTCTAGTAGTTGTATATTATCAAATAAAATGTTACTGGTCTTGTACAAATTTTGCAGATGTTATTGCAGGTGCAGTGAAATGCTTAGGGAAGGATCAACATTTACATAATGGGTACCCGGAGGAAAATGGAGGAGGGTGTCGTGTCTTTGCCATCATTAAATTGAAGACTATTTTATCAAATCAATTCTCTGTAATTATTACTACGTGATTAAACTAATCATGTAAATGTAATTAACTAGGAAGTTGGGGCACCAAGGAAAATCTTCAGATTACAAAGTTATAATTTTCCTAATATAACTCTTCAGATATTTTAATATCTGATCAATTAGTCTTCTAATTAATGAATTATTCTTTACCTCACGTTAGTCTCATTCCAAACGTTATAAATTGTTGGTTATCTGCACGAACCCAGCCTTCACTATGAGTCATCCATACATCAATTGTCTTAATCATTTATTTACTAACTAAATAATCACATAAATTCACAAACAAACAAACAAACAGTAGACATGGTTACAAGGACATGATAGGGGAGGTTCCCTAGTGGGCTAAGCCGATATGACGGCTTGGTGGACAAAGGGAAGTGGGTGTGGACTGAGAAGGGCGCGCAAGACAAAAGAGTCACTATACAGTTGATAATTATATTAATTTAAATGCTAATCCTGTGCACATGAACGCTCATTCATTCGGGAATAATTGCAATCAATATATATTTACGCTCGTCCGTCTTTCTGTTGGAAAGTTCATCCGCGCATCTCTCTCTCTGCTTTCCTGAAGTATTTCGGGGTTAGAATGGATACTTCAGAGTACCATTCAGAAATGTTTTTATAGAATAGATGTTTCGGCGGTTGTCGGTCTTCGCATTCCAGGTCGACATAATTTCTAGCTGCAGACTAGTAGTTAGTATAGAATATTGGCTCTTATTCTGTCGGGATCAATAGTCTCAGACAACCAATCAAAAAAAATCTACAAAAAAAATGCAATTCCTTACTCAGGGTCTCCTCTATGTAAACTGTATCCTTCCCTGATACCAGTATGTCTGAATCATCAGCATAAAGCAAGAGTTTGCACTTTACTGTATCTGGCATATCATTAACGTGTATATAAGAAATGAGGAGCCTAAAATTGATGCTGAAATGGGCATATTCTAAAAGGCATTAATTTAAACTTTCTTAATATTAATTGACTTTACTAACAACAAGAGGGATTTATGTTGAAGCCTATTTAACTTCCTATTTAAGAAATAAGAGGTAGGCCTACCTGTTTGACAGACAAAATTAGGTTTTAGGCAGCCAAATCCATAGATTTGTTAGTCAATTCCTCCACCCACCATGCACTCTTTAAATAACAGCTCTTCACTGACACAGAAGTAGGCTAAGTTAAAACCAAGACTGGAATTGGGGGGGTATGAGAGGGTATGCCATAGGCCTGCTTTTATCGAAGAAAACTGAAAAAAACGCAAGCCTACCCCTTGTTAGCTTAAGATTTTGAAGAAAATAAAAAAGGATCTGATTTATAAAGTGATCTATAACACGCTTTGGTCCATGCTTTTTTAAATGTTAGAAACAAGCTGTAAAATACCAGAGAAAGACTACGATGCATATGGGGATACAGTGGCTTGCAAAAGTAATCACCCCCTTGGCATTTTTCCTATTTTGTTCCCTTACAACCTGGAATTAAAATACATTTTTGGGGGGTTTGTAATCATTTGGTTTACACATGCCTACCACTTTGAAGATGCAAAATATTTTTTATTGTGAAACAAACAAATAAGCCAAAAACAGAACTTGAGCATGCATAACTATTCACCCCCCCAAGCCCCCCCCCCCCCCCCCCCCAAAAGTCAATACTTTGTAGAGCCACCTTTTGCAGAAATGACAGCTGCAAGTCTCTTGGGGTATGTCTCTATAAGCTTGGCACATCTAGCCACTGGGATTTTTACCCATTCTTCAAGGCAAAACTGCTCCAGCTCCTTCAAGTTGGATGGGTTCCGCTGGTGTACAGCAATCTCTAAGTCATAACACAGAATCTCAATTGGATTGAGGTCTGGGCTTTGACTAGGCCATTCCAAGACATTTAAATGTTACCCCTGAAACCACTCGAGTGTTGCTTTAGCAGTATGCTTAGGGTCATTGTCCTGCTGAAAGGTGAACCTCTGTCCCGGTCTCAAATATCTGGAAGACTGAAACAGGTTTCCCTCAAGAATTTCCATGTATTTAGCGCCACCCATCATTCATTCAATTCTAACCAGTTTCCCAGTGTCTGCCGATGGAAAAACATCTCCACAGCATGATGCTGATACCACCATGCTTCACTGTGGGGATGGTGTTCTCAGGGTGATGAGAGGTGTTGGGTTTGCGCAAGACAGCATTTTCCATGATGGCCAAAAAGCTCAATTTTAGTCTCATCTGACCAGAGAACCTTCTTCCATATGTATTATATGCATAACTATAACCATCGGCAATATTATAATTTTTTAAAATTTAATGGTGCTCCGTGGGATGTTCAAAGTTACGGATATTTTTTTATAACCCAACCCTGATCTGTACTTCTCCACAACTTTGTCCTTGACCTGTTTGGAGAGCTCCTTGGTCATCATAGTGCCGCTTGCTTGGTGGTGCCCCTTGCTTAGTGGTGTTGCAGACTCTGGGGCCTTTCAGAACAGGTGTGTGTATATATACTGAGATCATGTGACACTTAGATTGCACACAGATTAACTTTATTTAACTAATTATGAATGTAATTGGTTGCACCAGATCTTATTTAGGGGCTTCATACCAAAGGGGGTGAATACATATGCATGCACCACTTTTTTAATTTTTGAAACAAGTTATTTTTTTCATTTCACTTCACCAATTTTGACTATTTTGTTTGTCAATTACATGAAATCCAAATAAAAATCAATTTAAATTACAGGTTGTAATGCAACAAAATAGTAAAAACCCCAAGGGGGTGAATACTTTCGCAAGGCACTGTATCATTGTTTTGTTTCTTTGACATTGAGGCAGAGCTACAACCTTCTATAGCCGAGGAGAGAAAAAATGTACTTTGCTTGGGAAGTAATCTAATTCTGTCACTATCAATTGATTAAGCTATTTGCTTTCTGAACAGTAGAACATTTCTCAACCCAGACAGCTTTCAGTGAAAACCTTGTGACCTTCTCTCATTGGGTTAAGCCAAGGAAGAAGATCAGCCAGCAGTTAAAGCATACTTTTTTCCTGCGTCTGTAGGCCTTTGATGGAATGGTAGGCCTAACTTTTGAAAGTACCATGCTCAGATTCCTAATGACATCTCAGATTTAATTATTTACAAACAGGGATAGTTTCATTGCAAACAAGACACACTGCAACTCAATATTAGGAAGGTGTTCTTAATTTTTTGTGCATTGTGTATATAATGGTGTATATGAATAGAAAATATGTGTACAGCAGTAGTTATATAGGATGAGCCTTGACTAGAATACAGTATATACATATGAAGTTGGTAAAACAGTATGTAAGTGACCAGTGTTCATTGACTATGTACATTGGGCAGCAGTCTCTAAGGTGCTGCTACTCGAATGAAACACTATATTGGTATTAGTTGTTCATTGTGTAACATTAATGCTTATTTCATTATTGAAAAAATTAAGATTGTTATCAGAATTCATCAAATACATAACATATAGACGTATTTATTTGTGTGACTACAGCCTCCTTTTAATATACTGAACAAAAATATTAACACAACATGCAAAAATGTCAATGATTTTACTGAGTTACAGTTGATATAAGCAAATCAGTCAATTGAAATAAATGAATTTGGCCCTAATCTATGGATTTTACATGACTGGGCAGGGGCGCAGCCATGGGTGGGCCTGGGAGGGCATAGGCCCACCCACTTGGGAGAAAGGCCCAACCACTGGGGAGCCAGGCTCAGCCAATGAGAATTCGTTTTTCCCCACAAGAGGACGTTATTACAGACAGAAATACTCCTCAGTTTCATTAGTTGTCTGGGTGGCTGGTCTCAGACAATCCCACAGGTGAAGAAGCCGGATGTGGAGGTCCTGGGCTGGTGTGGTTACATATGGTCTGCGGTTGGGAGGCCGGTTGGACATGCTGCCAAATTCTCTAAAACGACGTTGGAGACAGTTTATGGTAGAGAAATTAACATTCAATTATCTGGCGACAGCTCTGGTGGACATTCCAGCAGTCAGCATGTCAATACCACGCTCTCCCTCAACTTGAGACATCTGTGGCATTGTGTTGTGTGACAAAACTGCACATTTTAGAGCGGCCTTTTATTGTCCCCTGCACCTGGGTAAATACGAATTTGTTCTTAACTGACTTGCCTAGTTAAATAAAGGTTACATTTAAAATAAAACAATTATCATGCTGTTTAATCAGATTCTACATATGTCACACCTGTCAGGTGGATGGATTATCTTGGCAAGGAGAAATGCTCACTAACAGGAATGTAAACACATTTTTGTGTGTATGGAATATTTCTGGGGTCTTTTATTTCAGCTCATGAAACATGGGACCAACACGTTACATGTTGCATTTGTATTTTTGTTCAGTACTGTTAGCCTCACTAAATGTGTGCAAGTGACATTCTATAAATTGTATGCTGTTTCCCATAGAGTAACCATTACGATGAAATTCCTGATCTCCATGAGATGTTGGGCTCAATCCCAGAAGGCTTCATGTTCTACTTCACCTCCCGCTTCCCCCACCTGCTGCTGCACACATACCTGGCCATGTGCACCTGTGCTGAGGAGCTGACTTTCCAGAAATACTACCCCAAGTTGAGAGAGGCGTGGATGGTCTATGACACACCCACAGCCTAAGACCAAAAAGTACTTTACACCAACCTTTGAAGTGATGACAACCAAGCCACCAGCCCAAATATTCTGTCTTTTTCAAGGCTTTGCTTTTATTGTTGATTTCATAACATGAACCTGCAGTGCACTGAATCCAGAGACATTCCTTCTATGTAGACCAATGCAATAACTATTCCATAACTAGATAGAGGCTGTCAGATCACTGTACTGTCAATGTACTTTATTGTTGTGACACAAAAGTGACCTTTTTTTAAAAATCTGTTTTTCTATTACATTCTGTATAAAATAGTATTCTTTATGCATGAATGTATACCTGATCCTCTGTGCACCCTGACATAGGCACATCCAACGGAGTTCATCATTTTATTTTTATTGCTGTACTTTGTTTTGTTGACGTCTGTGTATAGATGATGTAATGCTTTATAGATGACGCCTGCACCATGTTTGACTATGATTGCTTTTAGTGCCTCAACTCAATTTGAGTGGTCCACAATGTTTTAATTTTACTTTTAATCTGTATTTTGTATTATTGTATCATTGTGTAGTAGATGAGAAAAAAGAAGAAACCCGCACACTGCTCTTGATAGTATCACTGCTCTTTATTAAGATTTACGTATCGGCCTCAAGGCCTTCGTCAGAGTTCTTTTGAGTGTTTTTAATTGGCACCCTTATGTAGACATTACTCCTCCCACATCCGTTCAATGCATCGAATGGGTTTGGAGTATAGGGAAAACAAGTATATGTTACCAAATATAACAATGTGCATTTCATAAGTATTCTAATAATTCTAATAAAGTGTGTACATAAAACTTATTAAACAGGACTGTGAAACCACAATGAGGACATCGACCTATCAACTAAGGTTTCATAAATCATTGGGTACAGTACAAGAACAAACATCCGAGTGATCTGAAGTGGCGGCATTAACTCATATTCACATTTACAACATAACACGCATGGGCATTTCATCATTAAGACCTTTTGGGTATAATGTCTGGAGGGTGAAAATCCCAAAACCTTCTCTTTTGCTCAGAGTATTATTCATATCACCTCCCCTGTCTGATATCTTGACTTTCTCTATGCCACAAAATCTAAAGGTAGAAATGTCATGTTTTAGGTCATTAAAATGTACTGGAACTGGATAATCCCTGTCCTTTCTCCTGATTTAACTTCTATGTTCACTTCTCTGTCTGAGAGGTTTAACCTACATAACACAGCCCACATGGACATTTAATCATGTAGATAACATGGGTGGTGGAGCACGTAATAATGTCATTTATTTGGAACCGTTTTCCTTTATGTGGGTGGCAGAAATATTCACACTTCATCATATTGTTGCACTGTGAGCAACCCATGCATGTATAGCTACCATTTGGAAGAGGGCGTAAAAGAGCCTGGCTCATTTTTTTTTTTTGGCTGGCGGTTGGTGTAACAGATGTATATGTACTCTCCATGCGTTGTGTTTTCTCAAAATAAATCAATTCGGCCAGTGGTCCCAGTTGAGCATCAATTATTTCTGTTGTTAAATGGGAAACAGCACGTTAGTTGTGCAGGGCTTAACAGTATTGATGGCTGTCGATGGTAAAATCCCTTGCATCACATTTTCATACTGGGCGAACAAAATACAAAAATACAATACAAAATATAACATGTGTAAATACCTGTTGTTAAATGGGAAACAGCACGTTAGATGTGCGGGGCTTAACGGTATTAATGGCTGTCGATGACAAAATCTGTAGCATGAAGACAACTGTGTTAGCAGTGGCTTATGTGACCATGACATCGGTGTATGCTAGCTAACACACTTATTTACAGCAATCATATGCCAGAAAGCCCCTCAATCCCTAACAGGTACCATATACCCACACATGTATAAATCAGTAACGTACAGCAAACTTGTACACATTGGAAAATAGAAAATAAAGAACAGTATTCAGAACGTGACCTACCCCTTGCATCACATTTTCCTACTGGGAAGACCTGTCGTTCGCGATCTCCCCCTATCTGCAAGCGGGGCCAATCACAACACACCTTATTGTCATCAGAGTTGAACTAACCAATAAGAATGCTAGAACATTAAATACACATTTCTTTAGAGGCAAGTGGAAACATAACCAACCCTGTTACATTGGCATGGACCAATTTGTCGTGTAAATTGCGACCTCTCCTATATACAATAAGTGGTGGGTTCCTAAATTCAGCTGGCAGAGCTGGGTCCGATGATAAAACATGCCAGTGTTTCTTGACAGCATCTCCCACTTTGCGCGAGTTCAGAGTATATGTGGTGGTGAACATTAGAGTGTTCTTTACCTTTAGTGGGTCTTTTTTGTAACAGTTCATCTAGTGTTTCCCCCAATGCCAAATCAAGAGCTTCATCCACACATTATGGAGAGTAGCCTCTTAGAAACGGATTGCGCATCTCCGCTGCTAGATAGTCCTCTGGCATATACTGCGCAGTCTGAAAAACTGGCTTCTTGGAAGTCCTCTTTTTAACGGCTCAGGGTGGAAGCTGTCCCCCTGTAACAGAGTATTTATGTCCGTTTCTTTTCTGTACAGAGTTGTAAACAGGGTTCCATTTGATTTCTCAATCCACGTATCAAGGTAATGAACACATTTAATGTCACATAAAGGTTAGCATAGCTTGGAGTGAATGAGGAGCCCATCGATGTTCCATCCATTTGGAGGTAGTAATCATCATCAAACCTGAAATATTTATACGTCAAAACATATTCAGGCAGCTCTAGAATAAAGTTTGTTGGTGGGTATTTGTTAGTATCTCGGTCTCTCAACTAGTGAGCTAGAGCTGGCAGCCTCACTGCTAGTCTATTAGAGTTGACCCTGGTCCTTCTGATCACTGCTAGTCCATTATTCTACCATGGTCCTTCTTATTACCGCAATCCAAGATGGCGTAGCAGTCGGACGTGTGTTTTGTCTTGTCCCGTGTAAATAGTCGTTTTTCTCGCTTTTTTTTATATATATTTGGTATATATTTTAATCACTCTTTCCATCTGCGGACTGAATATACTTTCCTGCAACCCGCCTCACCCAATGTGGCACGGATCTGCTATTTTTCAGAAGCTAGCCAGCTAACTAGCTACTAGCTAGTAGGCAGTTAGCCACTGCTAGCGGCCTTCACCATTAACACGGACAGCAGCCAGCTTCAGCTCGGTCAATACCTGCCAGTCTGCACAGCACGATATCAACCCAGAGCATATCGGACTGCTTTTTCTCTATCTGTTAAAGGAATTTGTTTCCTATATGTTCATTAACCAATTTAATTATACAAAGCAAACACTCTGTCCGTTTATAAGAATTTGTAAGATTCTTATTTGCATAAAATAGACATAGACCCGTGTCCAAATTAATCAATAGTGTTTATTCTCGAGAGTACTCTCCCCAAAAAACATGTATCTCACTTTATATATCACAAACAGCGTCATAGGATCCCTCCCCCTCCGACGAGGATAAAGATGATCAAATAGTTCATTTCAACACACTCAAGCACATACTTTACACAATATGTCTGCATTATCTCCTGAAATCTCTCCTCAGTTTATTACCACTTAACTGACAGTTCCAGTCTCCCCCCAGATACGGAAAACCCAGAGGTCTTGAACTATTCTCCCTTATCTCCACAGAGTTATAGCTGAGTCGGTTCAAACATAGGTTAACGATCCATTTCGTTTTCTTTAGAGACACACAGATATTCCTTTCTACCCTCATACATGTTCCATAACCTCTTCCTTATGAACTAACATTATTCCTCCATATAGAAAAACAGTAATTCAATTAGTTATAGTTATAGCTAAATGTATACATAGTTTAGTCATGTATTCATAAAATTCATAACACTATCACATCACCGGATTCCTACTGGAAGCTCTGGACCAGTACACCGGATCATCGCTGCTAGCTAGCTGCAACCTGAGTGGCTACTGCTGGCTAACGCCTCTGTCATGAAGAAAGCACCAGTTAGCCTTGAGCTAGCCTCGAGCTAGGCCCATCTCCCGGCTAACCGAAGAGGCCTACAAGCTAATTCAACAGGCTTTTACGTTGCGATGTCGCCGTAGACCCATCTGCTAACCCCGGCCAGCTAGCTTTCTGAATCGCCGTGTCTCCAGCTCGCCTAGCGTAGTAGCGACTACCGAACGGCTCCCTGACCCACCTATTGCTGCTCATTAGACCCTATGATGACTCAGATACACATTCCTCTCCCTAATGTCAATATGCCTTGTCTACTAATGTTTAGGTTAGTTATTGTCTTATTTAACTGTAGATGCCCCAGCCCCGCCCTACATGTCTTAGATAGCTCTTTTGTCCCACCCCCCACACATGCGGAGAACTCATCTGGCTTAACTGGTGCCTCCAGAGACACTACCACTCTCATCGTCACTCAATGTCTAGGTTTACCTCCACTGTACTCATATCCTAACATACCCTTGTTTGTACATTATGCCCTGAATCTATTCCAGCACGCCCAAAAATCTGCTCCTTTTATTCTCTGTTCGCAATGCTCTAGGCGACCAGTTCTTATAGCCTTTAGCCGTACCATTATCCTACTCCTCCTCTGTTCCTCTGGTGATGCAGAGGTTAACCCAGGCCCTGTAGCCCCCAGCACCACACCTATTCCCAGGCCCCAGGTGGCCCTCTCAGGCCCTCTCATTTGTTGACTTCTGTAACAGCAAAAGCCTTGGTTTCATGCATGTTAACATCAGAAGCCTCCTCCCTAAGTTTGTTTTATTCACTGCTTTAGCACACTCCGCCAACCCTGATGTCCTAGCCGTGTCTGAATCCTGGTTTAGGAAGGCCACCAAAAATTCTGAAATTTCCAACTACAACATTTTCTGACAAGATAGAACTGCCAAAGGGGGCGGAGTTGCAATCTACTGCAGAGATAGCCTGCAGAGTTCTGTCATACTATCCAAGTCTGTACCCAAACAATTCGAGCTTCTACTTTTAAAAAAACACCTTTCCAGAAAAAAGTCTCTCACCATTGCCGCTTGCTATAGACCTCCCTCAGCCCCCAGCTGTGCCCTGGACACCATATGTGAATTGACTGCCCCCCACCTATCTTCAGAGTTCGTACTGTTAGGTGACCTAAACTGGGACATGCTTAACACTCCGGCAGTCCTACAATCTAAGCTAGATGCCCTCAATCTCACACAAATTATCAAGGAACCCACCAGGTACAACCCCAAATCCATAACCATGGGCACCCTCATTGATATCATCCTGACCAACTTGCCCTCTAAATACACCTCTGCTGTCTTCAACCAGGATCTCAGCGATCACTGCCTCATTGCCTGCGTCCGTAATGGGTCTGCGGTCAAACGACCACCCCTCATCACTGTCAAACGCTCCCTAAATCACATCAGCGAGCAGGCCTTTCCAATCGACCTGGCCCGGGTTTCCTGGAAGGATATTGACCTCATCCCGTCAGTAGAGGATGCCTGGTGGCTCTTTAAAAGTGCTTTCCTCACCATCTTAAATAAGCATGCCCCATTCAAAAAATGTAGAACTAAGAACAGATATAGCCCTTGGTTCACCCCAGACTTGACTGCCCTTGACCAGCACAAAAACATCCTGTGGCATACTGCATTAGCATCGATATGCAACTTTTCAGGGAAGTCAGGAACCAATATACACAGTCAGTTAGGAAAGCTAAGGCTAGCTTTTTCAAACAGAAATTTGCATCCTATAGCACTAATTCCAAAAGGTTTTGGGACACTGTAAAGTCCATTGACAATAAGAGCACCTCCTCCCAGCTGCCCACTGCACTGAGGCTAGGAAACACTGTCACCACCGATAAATCTACGATAATCGATCATTTCCATAAGCATTTTTCTATGGCTGGCCATGCTTTCCACCTGGCTATCCCTGAAGCACCTAAAGGACTCAGACCATGAGAAACAAGATTATCTGATCTGATGAAACCAAGATGGAACTCTTTGGCCTGAAAACCTGGCTCCATCCGTGCGGTAAAGCATGTAGGTGGCAGCATCATGATGTGGGGATGTTTTTCAGTGGCAGGGACTGGGAGACTAGTCAGGATCGAGGGAAAGATGAACGGAGCAAAGTACACAGGGATCCTTGATGAAAACCTGCTCCAGAGCGCTCAGGACCTCAGACTGGGGTGACGGTTCACCTTCCAACAGGACAACAACCCTAAACACACAGCCAAGACAATGCAGGAATGGTTTCAGGACAAGTCTCTGAAGGTCCTAGAATGGCCCAGCCCGAGCCCGGACTTGAAACCAATCGAACATCTCTGGAGAGACCTGAAAATAGCTGTGCAGCGACGCTCCCAATCCAACCTGACATAGCTTGAGAGGATCTGCAGAGAAGAATGGGAGAAACTCCTCAAAATACAGGTGTGCCAAGCTTGTAGCATCATACCCAAGAAGACTTGAGGCTGTATTCGCTGCCAAAGGTACTTCAACAAAGTACTGAATAAAGGGTCTGAATACTTATGTAAATGTGATATTTCCGTTTTTTATTTGTAAAAAATTGGCTAAACATTTTAAAAACCTGTTTTTGCTTTGTCATAATGGGGTATTATGTGTATATTGATGAGGGGGAAAACGATTTAATCAATTTTAGAATAAAGCTGTAACATAACAAAATGTGGAAAAAGTCAAGGTATGCACTGGTGACTAATGTGATAACATGATGTCTGTACTGTAGCTACTGATTCATTATGAAGTGCTAATATGCAAGCCTGCTTCACGAAATCGAATCACTCAAAACTAGTGGTTCACATGGTGCCTCAATATCCTCAACATACGCTTAAGTCACAGTAATTGTAAATGGGTTCACTTCACATCATTAGTTAACACATTTAACACAATTAACACAGGAGGATAATGTTTGTACTGGTATTATGCTTGTATTGGTAGTTATACAACACCAAAAGTTTAGCATTAGATAGATGGACTCAAATAATCGAAGTATAGGTTACTTCCACTGTGTGGTAGCCCAATAGGCAGCGCCCAGTTTGTCCCTAGCGGCATGCTGTCGAAATTGCTCAGTCCAGTTCAACAACAACTTTTCACGTGCGTGGACAAGCGACATTCAGTAAGTCCTGGGGAAAATGCATACATTTAATCTTCTCATTTTCACCCGCTTTCTAATATCCCTTGCTAACATTTAGCTATGTATGCACTAGAGGTCGACCGATTATGATTTTTCATCGCCGATACCGATACCGATTATTGGAGGACCAAAAGAGCCGATACCAATTAATCGGCCGATTTTTAAAATGTATTTATTTATTTGTAATAATGACAATTACAACAATACTGAATGAACACTTTTATTTTAACTTAATAAAATACATCAATCAAATCTATTTAGCCTCAAAGGAGGAATCCTGGACCTGTACATCTTCCTGGGCTCTGACCCTCAGAGTGTTGTCAGACAGTACCTCCAGGTTATAGGTATGGCTTTATATGACCTTCAGCTGTAACTTCCTGTTACTGAATATCCTTTTCTTGTCTCCTATCCCAGTGTTGCTATGGTGGGTCAGGCCACTGGTGGGTCACAACAAATTCCTTTTTGGTCATAGCTAAGGAAAAGATAGTGGCTGTCTGTGTCCCAATGTCCTAGTAGTCTGAACTTGCTTCCTCATCTCCTTTCCTTCATCTCCTTTCACTTATGTGTAAGAACTAGACTGGTGAAAGCGAATACATTTTCTACCATTAGGCACCATCCACCATATAGGCATTATCCACCATAATATGGTGTTGCTTGTTTGGTGTCGGCTGTGAAGTAATACCACAACAAGTCAACTACTTGATTGATGAAAGCATGTCATCCAGCAAAGGCAGCAGCGCAGTCATCAACTACATGCACCATTTCTTCACCAACTACGGAGTTGGGGAAACACGTGTGGACCTGAATTGTGATAATAACTGCAGTGGCCAAAAGAAGAACAAGTTTGTGCTCTGGTATTGTGCCTGGTGGACCATGCACAAGCTCCACCACAGTCTGGACCTTCACTTCCTGATCACAGGCAACACCAAGTTTGCCCCCGACTGGTGCTTCGGCCTCATCAAGCAGCGCTTCAGAAAGACCAGAGTGAACAGTTTGTCTGAGATTGCTGGTGTTGTGAAGGACAGCACTGTGACAGGGGTCAACATCCCACAGCTGGTTGGACTGGCTGGCAACAACACCTGACTCCGTACTTCAGGCCGCTGCCACAGTTCAAGCAGTACCAGCACTTCAGGTGAATATCATTTTCATTCCATTGTATGAGGTTATCCTTCTTATCTAATCTTGGGAGGTGAATTGATGTCATCTACATTTTTCGGTTATTTCCTGTTTTACAGCGTCAATGCTCTAGAGTCTGGTGTTGTTGTCGCAAAGGAGCGTTCGGACTGGTGAGCCTGGGGTTGTCGCCAAGGAGCGTTCGGACTGGTGAGTCTGGTGTTGTCGCCAAGGAGCGTTCGGACTGGTGAGTCTGGTGTTGTCGCCAAGGAGCGTTCGGACTGGTGAGCCTGGTGGTGTTGTCGCCAAGGAGCGTTCGGACTGGTGAGCCTGGTGTTGTCGCCAAGGAGCGTTCGGACTGGTGAGCCTGGTGTTGTTGTCGCCAAGGAGCGTTCGGACTGGTGAGCCTGGTGTTGTCGCCAAGGAGCGTTCGGAGTGGTGAGCCTGGTGTTGTCGCCAAGGAGCGTTCGGACTGGTGAGCCTGGTGTTGTCGCCAAGGAGCGTTCGGACTGGTGAGCCTGGTGTTGTTGTCGCCAAGGAGCGTTCGGACTGGTGAGCCTGGTGTTGTTGTCGCCAAGGAGCGTTCGGACTGGTGAGCCTGGTGTTGTTGTCGCCAAGGAGCGTTCGGACTGGTGAGCCTGGTGTTGTTGTCGCCAAGGAGCATTCGGACTGGTGAGCCTGGTGTTGTTGTCGCCAAGGAGCGTTCGGACTGGTGAGCCTGGTGTTGTCGCCAAGGAGCGTTCGGACTGGTGAGCCTGGTGTTGTCGCCAAGCAGCGTTCGGACTGGTGAGCCTGGTGTTGTTGTCGCCAAGGAGCGTTCGGACTGGTGAGTCTGGTGTTGTTGTCGCCAAGGAGCGTTCGGACTGGTGAGCCTGGTGTTGTCGCCAAGGAGCGTTCGGACTGGTGAGCCTGGTGTTGTCGCCAAGGAGCGTTCGGACTGGTGAACCTGGTGTTGTTGTCGCCAAGGAGCGTTCGGACTGGTGAGTCTGGTGTTGTTGTCGCCAAGGAGCGTTCGGACTGGTGAGCCTGGTGTTGTCGCCAAGGAGCGTTCGGACTGGTGAGTCTGGTGTTGTCGCCAAGGAGCGTTCGGACTGGTGAGCCTGGTGTTGTCGCCAAGGAGCGTTCGAACTGGTGAGCCTGGTATTGTTGTCGCCAAGGAGCGTTCGGACTGGTAAGTCTGGTGTTGTCGCCAAGGAGCGTTCGGACTGGTGAGCCTGGTGTTGTCGCCAAGGAGCGTTCGGACTGGTGAGCCTGGTGTTGTTGTCGCCAAGGAGCTTTCGGACTGGTGAGTCTGGTGTTGTTGTCGGCAAGGAGCGTTCGGACTGGTGAGGCTGGTGTTGTCGCCAAGGAGCGTTCGGACTGGTGAGCCTGGTGTTGTCGCCAAGGAGCGTTCGGACTGGTGAGTCTGGTGTTGTTGTCGCCAAGGAGCGTTCGGACTGGTGAGCCTGGTGTTGTTGTCGCCAAGGAGCGTTCGGACTGGTGAGCCTGGTGTTGTTGTCGCCAAGGAGCGTTCGGACTGGTGATTCTGGTGTTGTCGCCAAGGAGCGTTCGGACTGGTGAGCCTGGTGTTGTCGCCAAGGAGCGTTCAGACTGGTGAGCCTGGTGTTGTTGTCGCCAAGGAGCGTTCGGACTGGTGAGCCTGGTGTTGTTGTCGCCAAGGAGCGTTCGGACTGGTGAGCCTGGTGTTGTTGTCGCCAAGGAGCGTTCGGACTGGTGAGCCTGGTGTTGTTGTCGCCAAGGAGCGTTCGGACTGGTGAGCCTGGTGTTGTCGCCAAGGAGCGTTCGGACTGGTGAGCCTGGTGTTGTCGCCAAGGAGCGTTCGGACTGGTGAGTCTGGTGTTGTCGCCAAGGAGCGTTCGGACTGGTGAGTCTGGTGTTGTTGTCGCCAAGGAGCGTTCGGACTGGTGAGCCTGGTGTTGTCGCCAAGGAGCGTTCGGACTGGTGAGCCTGGTGTTGTTGTCGCCAAGGAGCGTTCGGACTGGTGAGCCTGGTGTTGTCGCCAAGGAGCGTTCGGACTGGTGAGCCTGGTGTTGTTGTCGCCAAGGAGCGTTCGGACTGGTGAGCCTGGTGGTGTTGTTGCCAAGGAGCGTTCGGACTGGTGAGCCTGGTGTTGTTGTCGCCAAGGAGCGTTCGGACTGGTGAGTCTGGTGTTGTTGTCGCCAAGGAGCGTTCGGACTGGTGAGCCTGGTGTTGTCGCCAAGGAGCGTTCAGACTCTGCTGCTGCCAATGCTGACATTCTTCCTCCCATGGATGGTCTGCCTGTACAAGCACCACCTGGACACAGCTAGACAAACATATGTTTTTGAGAAGATCAGGGATTTTTGCTGACAAAGAGGCTATGGGCATCATATGCCCTGCACCAAAATCAAGGGCAAAATATAAACTAGTTACAAAATACAAACTAGTTACATAGATGATTAATGTCTGCACTGTCCTGTCATGGAATCCATCTGGGTTGAGTTAGACTTTACAGAATGTTCAGATGGAAATACTGAAAAGAAATACTGTATCTTATGTAGAACAGACATGGTTCTCTGTCATGTAAAATGGGGAATGATGCCAGTTCTATACAAAACATGTCCATCTACAATGTTCAGATCATTCCACTCTCCTGAGGCCCTAGAGACCTCAAGAAAAGTTGATGAATGAATGAAGATCTCCCACTCAGGCAGTTTACCATTGAAAATAATTGTCACAGTTCCGGTCTGCTTAAGGGGTGGCTCTCCCATAGGGAACAATGCATTAACACCCTCAAACTCAACTCAACTCAAAATCAAATCAAATCAAATTGTTTTGGTCACATACACATGTTTAGCAGATGTTAATGCGAGGGTAGCGAACTGCTTGTGCTTCTAGTTCTGACCGTGCAGTAATATCTAACAAGTAATCTAACAATTTCACAACAACTACCTTATACACACAAGTGTAAAGGAATGAATAAGAATATGTACATATAAATATATGGATGAGTGATGGCCGAACGGCATATGCAAGATGCAGTAGATGGTATAGAGTACAGTATATACATATGAGATGAGTAATGTAGGGCATGTAAACATTATATAAAGTGGCATTGTTTAAAGTGACTAGTGATACATTTATTACATCCAATTTTTTATTATTAAAGTGGCTAGAGATTTGAGTCAGTATGTTGGCAGCAGCCACTGAATGTTGGTGATGGCTGTTTAACAGTCTGATGGCCTTGAGATAGAAGCTGTTTTTCAGTCTCTCGGTCCCAGCTTTGATGCACCTGTACTGACCTCGCCTTCTGGATGATAGCGGGGTGATCAGGCAGTGGCTCGGGTGGTGTAGGTGTCCTGGAGGGCAGGTAGTTTGCCCCCGGTGATGCGTTGTGCAGACCTCACTATCCTCTGGAGAGCCTTACGGTTGTGTGTGGAGCAGTTGCCGTACCAGGCGGTGATACAGCCCGACAGGATGCTCTCGATTGTGCATCTGTAAAAGTTTGAGTGTTTTTGGTGACAAGCCAAATTTCTTCAGCCTCCTGAGGTTGAACGCTGTCTGTGTGGGTGGACCATTTCAGTTTGTCCGTGATGTGTACGCCGAGGAACTTAAAGCTTTCCACCTTCTCCACTACTGTCCGGTCGATGTGGATAGGGGGGTGCTCCCTTTGCTATTTCCTGAAGTCCACGATCATCTCCTTTGTTTTGTTGCGGTTGAGTGTGAGGTTATTTTCCTGACACCACACTCCGAGGGCCCTCACCTCCTCCCTGTAGGCCGTCTCGTCGTTGTTGGTAATCAAGCCTACCACTGTAGTGTCGTCTGCAAACTTGATGATTGAGTTGGAGGCGTGCATGGCCACGCAGTCATGGGTGAACAGGGAGTACAGCAGAGGGCTGAGAACGCACCCTTGTGGGCCCCAGTGTTGAGGATCAGCGGGGTGGAGATGTTGTTTCCAACCCTCACCACCTGGGTCCTGGACTATCTGACAGGCCGCCCCCAGTTGCACAGGGCAGGGTCAAGACCCAGGGTCTCGAGCTTAATGACGAGTTTGGAGGGTACTATGGTGTTAAATGCTGAGCTGTAATCGATGAACAGCATTCTTACATACATACATTTGAAGTCAGAAGTTTACATACACCTTAGCCAAATACATTTAAACTCAGTTTTTCACAATTCCTGACATTTAATCCTAGTAAAAATCCCCAGTATTCGGTCAGTTAGGATCACCACTTTATTTTAAGAATGTGAAATGTCAGAATAATAGCAGAGAATTATTTATTTCAGCTTTTATTTCTTTCATCACATTCCCAGTGGGTCAGAAGTTTACATACACTCAATTAGTATTTGGTAGCATTGCCTTTAAATTGTTTAACTTGGGTCAAACGTTTCGGGTAGCCTTCCACAAGCTTCCCACAATAAGTTGGGTGAATTTTGGCCCATTCCTCCTGACAGAGCTGGTGTAACTGAGTCAGGTTTGTAGGCCTCCTTGATCGAACACGCTTTTTCAGTTCTGCCCACAACTTTTCTATGGTATCGAGGTCAGGGCTTTGTGATGGCCACTCCAATACCTTGACTTTGTTGTCCTTAAGCCATTTTGCCACAACTTTGGAAGTATGCTTGGGGTCATTGTCCATTTGGAAGACCCATTTGCGACCAAGCTTTAACTTCCTGACTGATGTCTTGATGTTGTTTCAATATATCCACATAATTTTCTTTCTTCATGATGCCATCTATTTTGTGAAGTGCACCAGTCCCTCCTGCAGCAAAGCACCCCACAACATGATGCTGCTACCCCGTGCTTCATGGTTGGGATGGTGTTCTTTGGCTTGCAAGCATCCCCCTTTTTCAGCAGTTGTGGCTGCTTTGTGTGATGTATTGTTGTCTCTAGCTTCTTGCCTCTTGTGCTGTTGTCTGTGCCCAATAATGTTTGTACCATGTTTTGTGCTGCTACCATGTTGTGTTGCTACCATGTTGTTGTCATGTTGTGTTGCTACCATGCTGTGTTGTCATGTGTTACTGCCTTGCTATGTTGTCTTAGGTCTCTCTTTATGTATTATTGTGTTGTCTCTCTTGTTGTGATGTGTGTTTTGTCCTATATTTATATTGTATTTTTTATTTATTTTTAATCCCAGGCCCCCGTCCCCGCAGGAGACCTTTTGTCATTTAGTAGGCCGTAATTGTAAATAATAATTTGTTCTTAACTGACTTGCCTACTGTGGTTAAATAAAGGTAAAATAAAAAATATATATAAAAAATCCACAGATGACGCAATCTCTTTTGCACACTACCTTCTCCAACCTGGACAAAAGGAACACCTACGTGAGAATGCTATTCATTGACTACAGCTCAGCGTTCAACACCATTGTGCCCTCAAAGCTCATCACTAAGCTAAGGACCCTGGTACTAAACACCTCCCTCTGCAACTGGATCCTAGACTTCCTGACGGGCCGGCCCCAGGTGGTAAGGGTAGGTAACAACACATCTGCCACACTGATTCTCAACACAGGGGCCCCTCAGGGGTGCATGCTCAGTCCCCTTCTGTACTCTCTGTTCACCCATGACTGCATGGCCAAGCACTCCAACACCATCATTAAGTTTGCCGACGACACAATGGTGGTAGGCCTGATCACCACCAACGATGAGACAGCCTATAGAGAGGAGGTCAGAGACCTGGCAGTGTGGTGCCAGGATAACAAACTCTCTCTCAACGTGATCAAGACAAAGGAGATTATCGTGGACGACAGGAAAAGGAGGGCCGAACACGCCCCCATTCTAATCGACAGGGCTGTAGTGGAGCAGGTTGTCGTGAAGAGGTCACGACAATGCTTATTCCCCCTCAGAAGACTGAAAAGATTTGGCATGGGTCCTTAGATTCTCAAAAAGTTATACAGCTGCACCATCGAGAGCATACTGACTGGTTTCATCACCGCATGGTATGGCAACTGCCCACCTCCGACCGCAAGGCACTACAGAAGATAGTGCGTACGGCCCAGTACATCACTAGGGCAAAGCTTTCTGACATCCAGGACCTCTATACCAGGCGGTGTCAGAGGAAGGCTCTAAAAATTGCCAAAGACTCCAGCCATCTTAGTCACAGACTGTTCTCTCTGCTATCGCATGGCAAGCGGTACTGGTGAGCCAAGTCTAGGTCCAAAAGCCTTCTTAACAGCTTCTACCCCCAAGCCGTAAGACTCCTGAACAGCTAATCAAATGGCTACCCTACTGTAACTGTCTGCATTGACCCCCCCCCCCCCCCCCTTCCCCCTCACCCCCATTTTTACGCTGCTGCTACTCTCTGTTTATTGTCTATGCATAGTCACTTTACCTACATGTACATATTACCTCGACTAACCTGTTCTGGCGTATGTGACATTCGGCGCATGTGACAAATAAAATTTGATTTGATTTGAAATTTGATTTATCTGGTACCATAAGTACCATCCCTTTATTCTATTCATGCTGTATACATTGTGTATTTTGCCCTTGCAAATAGTCCCCTTCTTAAGCTTAGCAGATAGATAAACTCTTTCCAGCTACTGTAGTAGTAAATAATGCTTTATTACCACCAGTTCGTAGGTACAGCATTAGAAACAGAGTAAAACATAAATAGTAGAAAGATAACAACCATGTAGAGGTTCATACATTTTGTGAAATAGTTACAAATAGAAACTGGATGGACATCAGAAATAGAGGAAGGACTAAAAACAAACTAAATATAACTATTGGAAAATAGATTGTGTCTGTAAAATGTGTATAATATGTATAAACTGAAGGTAGTAGCCTACAGTTGAAGTCGGAAGTTTACATACAGTTAGGTTGGAGTCATTAAAACTCATTTTTCAACCATTCCACAAATTTATTTTCCCAAACATGACAAGATCAATTAGCTACATAGAACAGATATCTCCAACCATGCAGATATTACGAAATTACGTAAATCCTCTACTTAAATGATCATCCATACAAAATATCATCATGAATTGTAACGCTAACAAGGATTCTTGTTGGGGCACCCTGTGGTTAGAGCGTTGGACTAGTAACCGAAAGGTTAGAAGATTGAATCCCCAAACCGACAAGGTAAAAATCTGTCATTCTGCTGCTGAACAAGGCAGTTAACCCACTGTTCCTAGGCTGTCATTGAAAATAAGAACTGGTTCTTGACTGACTTGCCTAGTTAAATAAAGGTATAATTTAAAAAAATCTTCTCTTACAGGATATAGAAATTTAAGCAAAGTACAGACCTTATCAGTGAGCAATTGACCTTAAAATGAACTCAAACCAACTACAGGAGCCAGAACATTGTGATTTTGACAAGGTTTATCAAACTTTTAGAAAGGTCAAGGATATGGTTTTATGTGAAATGGGATAGAATACCACTCTTATAGGACAGGATTAAACTGGATGTTTTATGGGTGTAGTTAGGAAGTTAGTTGTTCCAAGTAGAAGACCCTCATGAGACCGTAAAACATGACTCAAACACAGATATCTGGAGACAAAAAGTAAACATTGTCGAGAGAAGATTAGTGAGAGGAAAGAGGAAGTGTAGAAAAATAAAGACAGAAAGAATATAGTGTGCAACTTTCTTTCTGTATTTTTATTCAGTGTACTTTCTTTAATCAGGACCTCTTTAAAGATTGGGTATGGTCAGCTCATGTTTGTTATAGGAAAAGGGAAGTGGACATAATGTGTGTAAAGTTTGGTTATCAGTTGTAGGGGATAGCCTATACCCTTTCTGTCCATGTGAAATGTTTAGTGCATTGTTACTCACTCACTCATTCTGTCTTTCTCTCTCCCTCTCCAGAACCAGCTACTTCTCACCATTCTTAGTTTGCTGCCATGACATCAAAAGAGGATGGTAAATGTGACATATTTGCTTTGGGATGAACTCAAAAATAATACTACTGATTTGTGCAGGTTGCAGACAACTGCTGTAGTTAACTTGCTGTATTTGTATATCATTTGTCTACCATGTTTTGTAGTTATAAAATAAAAAGTCATCCTAAAAGATGCACATTGTGAGGAATGATAACAAATGACATTAAGGTAGCAAGAATCATACTGCTAGAGAGCATTAATACTACACCATTGATATTACATGGACAAATACTACAGTATGATGACAATTTGATGTTGTGTGTGTCAAACGTGAATACAGACAATACTTCCCAGCTTCCTACATGTTTAGTCTTGTCCATTTAGGGCACATACACCAAGTGGGATGGTCTAATATTGTCTTGATAACTGTAACTCTTTCTTTTCTAACCTGACTACCAGCTGCTGAGTTTGTGGATAGACACAGGGCTGAGCTCATCCAGAGGGTCCACATGGTGATGCCCATAGCAGATGATCTGCTCAGAAGGGGCATGATCAAATATGAAATGTTTGCTAATATTACAACTTCCAAGACCAACCAAGGCAAGATGAGAGAGGTGTACAAAGCATTGCAGTCAGGAGGGACACCACTTAAAGCAGCCTTCTACAGGATTCTGCTGAAAAATGAACGTGTTCTGGTCATCAATCTGGGTAAAGTCCTCTCTCTTCCTCTTCTTGGTGCAGTTTGTAGGACTACTGTAGAATATTGCATTTTACACATTTATCATTTGTCACACTTCCCCATTCTGTGGGCAAGAACATAGGCTACACTCTGATGTTCGTTTAATTTTGGTAAAGTAGAAATGTAACCCAGTCACAACTCAAAAGTGAAATCTGTAAGTCTCTGTTAGTGGTTGTCTTAACAGACAAAAGAGGCAGACCATAACTGACCATTATACTCTCAATGTTAATGTCATTAAGCAGCAGAATTTCATTACCAACCAATTTTACCAGAGTACAGCATCCTCAGCAAGGTAGAGATAAGCAGTTGGAGATCAGGGTTAGGGTTAACCCGACCCTCACCCTAACCCTACCTTAATCGAGCCAGCAAACTCAGTCATTTCTTTCTCCCTCTTACTAGGACAACATAGTAACAGACAAGGCTTACTGGCCTATAACTAGAATTTCACATTTGTCCTGTCCTGAATGCAAACAATACTTCCCAGCTTCCTACATGTTTAGTCTTTGTCACGACTTCTGCCGAAGTCGTTGCCTCTCCTTGTCCGGGCGGTGTTCGGCGGTCGACTTCACCGGTCTTCTAGCCATCATCGATCCATTTTTCATTTTCCATTGGTTTTGTCTTGTCTTCCCACACACCTGTTGTCAATCCCATTCATTACCTGTTGTGTATTTAACCCTCTGTTTCCCTTCATGTGTTTGTCAGAGATTGTTTTATGTCAAGTGTTGTTTTATTAGTGTATAGGTGTGCGATGGGTCCTTGTACCCATTTTATTTTGATATATGTATATTACTCGTGTTTGGAGCATGTCATGGACGTTTATTAAAAGTCTCCATATACACATCGTTTACTCTCCTGCGTCTGACTTCCCTGCCACCTATACACACGACGTTGACAGAATCTCTGACCATAAAAAATGAAGTCAGCAGGAGGAGGCACTTCGCTAATGGAGGTTGAGGAACGCGTCCTGGAACACGCGGAGGAGATTGACAGACTGTGCGCTGCCATGGATCGCATTGTCCAGAGTATGGACCGCTGGGAGAGACAGGGAGCTTTTCCAGTACCTCCACCACCACCTGGAATTCCTGTGAACGTTTTTTATCCTCCGGAACAGAACAGGATCCAGTTATCCCTACCCACAGGATACAATGGAGATACTGCCAGCTGCCAGGGTTTTCTCCTAAAACTGAACTTGTATCTGGCCACGGTCTCTCCAGTACCATCAGACCGTGAGAAAAGCTTCGCCCTCGTCTCATGCCTTACCGGGAAAGCCCTGGAGTGGGCCAACGCTGTGTGTGGAGAGGATAAGGCGTTGGACCATTTTGAGGAGCTCATCTGCCATTTCCGGAAGGTATTCGACCACCCATCCGAAGGCAGAGCAGCAGGTGAGCTCCTCTATCATCTAAGGCAGGGGACGAGGAGTGCTCAGGAGTTCGCTTTGGAGTTTAGGACTTTGGCTGCCGGCGCTGGATGGAGCGACAGGGCCCTGATCGACCACTACCGTTGTAGTCTACGCGAGGACGTCCGTCGGGAGCTGGCCTGTAGAGACACCACCCTCAACTTCGACCAGCTGGTGGATATGTCCATCAGGCTGGACAACATGCTGGCTACTCGGGGACGTCTAGATCGGGGTCTGGTTGTTCCATCCTCCCGCACTCTCTCTCCCGAACCTATGGAATTGGGAGGGATGGTGCGCAGGGAGACCGGAGGGGGTACCCGCTCGAGCACCATCTATGATCGCAGAGATCACACTGCTGATCGGTGTCGGGTTGGTTCCTCTGGGAATAGAGAAGGCAGGCAGGGCACTCTGGCATCACCCCAGGTGAGTAGGCACCATACTCATCCAGAGCCCTCTGCTGCACTTATGTTTGTCTCTGTCACCTTTCCGGATTTTTCCCTGCATTCCCAGTATAAGGCGCTAGTAGATTCAGGCGCGGCTGGGAATTTCATTAATAAAAATTTTGCTCATAGTTTAGGGATTCCTGTTGTTTCTGTTGATATGCCTTTCCCTATTCATGCCTTAGATAGTCGACCAATAGGGTCAGGGTTTATCAGGGAGGTCACCGCACCTTTGTCTATGATAACGCAGGAGGGTCACAAGGAGAAGATTAGTCTTTTCCTTATTGATTCCCCTGCGTATTCTGTGGTGTTAGGCCTACCCTGGTTAACTACTCATAACCCCACTGTTTCTTGGCCACAGAGGGCTCTCACGGGGTGGTCGCGAGAGTGCTCAGGTAGGTGTGTAGGGGTTTCCGTTGGTGCTACTACGGTGGAAAGTCCAGACCAGGTTTCCACCGTGCGCATTCCCCCAGAATATGCCGATTTGGCACTCGCCTTCTGTAAAAAGAAGGCGACTCAATTACCACCCCATCGACAGGGGGATTGTGCGATAGATCTCCTGGTAGACGCTGCATATCCCAGGAGTCATGTGTATCCTCTGTCGCAAGCGGAGACAGTGGCTATGGATAATTATATCTCTGAATCCCTGCGTCAGGGGTTCATTCAGCCATCCATTTCACCCGCCTCTTCGAGTTTCTTTTTTGTGAAGAAGAAGGATGGCGGTTTACGCCCGTGCATTGATTATCGAGACCTTAATAAAATCACGGTAAAATATAGTTACCCGCTACCTTTGATTAATACAGTAATGGAGTCAATGCGCGGGGCCCGCTTCTTCACAAAATTGGATCTCAGGAGTGCGTACAATCTGGTGCGTATTAGGAGGGGTGATGAGTGGAAGACGGCATTTAGCACCACCTCAGGTCATTATGAGTACCTGGTCATGCCATATGGGTTGATGAATGCTCCATCAGTCTTCCAATCGTTTGTAGATGAGATCTTCAGGGACCTGAACGGGCAGGGTGTAGTGGTGTATATCAATGATATTTTGATATACTCTGCTACACGCGCTGAGCATGTGTCCTTGGTGCGCAGGGTGCTTGGTCGCCTGTTGGAGCATGATTTATATGTCAAGGCTGAGAAATGCTTGTTCTTCCAACAATCCATCTCCTTCCTAGGGCATCAGATTTCCACTTCAGGAGTGGAAATGGAGAGCGACCGCATTACAGCCGTGCGTAATTGGCCGACTCCAACCACGGTAAAGGAGGTGCAGCGTTTTTTAGGGTTTGCCAATTACTACCGGAGATTTATCCGGGGTTTTGGTCAGGTTGCAGCTCCCATTACCTCACTGCTAAAGGGGGGACCGGTGCGCTTGCAGTGGTCGGCCGAGGCGAATAGGGCTTTTGGTAAACTGAAGGCTCTGTTTACCTCGGCGCCTGTGTTGGCTCATCCGGATCCCTCTTTGCCATTCATAGTAGAGGTGGACGCATCCGAAGCTGGGATAGGAGCAGTGCTCTCTCAGCGTTCGGGTGTGCCACCAAAGCTTCGCCCCTGTGCTTTCTTTTCGAAGAAGCTCAGCCCGGCGGAGCGTAACTAGGATGTGGGGGACCGAGAGCTGTTAGCTGTCGTAAAAGCCTTGAAGGTGTGGAGGCATTGGCTTGAGGGGGCTAATCACCTTTTTCTCATCTGGACTGACCACCGCAATCTGGAGTACATCCGGCAGGCGAAGAGACTAAATCCTCGCCAGGCAAGGTGGGCCATGTTTTTCACTCGTTTTGTGTTTACGCTTACTTACAGACCAGGCTCCCAGAACGTCAAGGCAGACGCATTGTCTCGGCTGTATGACACAGAGGAGCGACCCATGGATCCCACTCCCATACTCCCAGAGTCGTGTTTGGTGGCGCCAGTAGTGTGGGAGCTGGACGCGGACATTGAGCGGGCGTCACGTGCAGAGCCCTCTCCTCCTGAGTGTCCAGCTGGTCGTCTGTACGTTCCGTCTGCTGTCCGCGACCGATTGATCTATTGGGCTCACACATCACCCTCCTCTGGTCATCCTGGGATAGGTCGGACGATGCGTTGTCTTGATGGGAGGTACTGGTGGCCCACTTTAGCAAAGGACGTGAGGATTTATGTTTCCTCCTGTTCGGTGTGCGCCCAGTGCAAGGCTCCTAGACACCTGCCTAGAGGTAAGCTTCTACCTTTACCCGTTCCTCAACGGCCGTGGTCGCACCTGTCAGTGGATTTTGTGACTGATCTTCCACCTTCACAGGGTTACACCACGATCCTGGTCGTTGTGGATCGGTTCTCTAAGTCCTGTCGTCTTCTCCCTTTGCCCGGTCTCCCTACGGCCTTACAAACTGCGGAGGCTCTGTTTACACATGTTTTCCGGCATTATGGGGTGCCTGAGGATATAGTGTCTGATCGGGGTCCCCAGTTCACGTCAAGGGTCTGGAAGGCGTTCATGGAACGTCTGGGGATCTCGGTTAGTCTTACCTCAGGTTTTCACCCCGAGAGTAATGGGCAGGTGGAGAGAGTTAACCAGGATGTGGGCAGGTTTCTGCGGTCCTATTGCCAGGACCGGCCAGGGGAGTGGGCGAAGTTCGTGCCCTGGGCAGAGATAGCCCAGAACTCGCTACGTCACTCCTCCACTAACCTTACCCCTTTTCAATGTGTATTAGGGTATCAGCCGGTTCTGGCTCCTTGGCATCAGAGTCAGACCGAAGCTCCTGCGGTGGACAATTGGTTTCGGCACGCTGAGGAAACTTGGGAGGCAGCCCACGTCCACCTTCAGCGTGCCATAAGGCGTCAGAAAATTGGCGCAGACCGTCGCCGCAGTGAGGCCCCGGTGTTCGTACCAGGGGACAGGGTCTGGCTCTCGACCCGAAACCTGCCCCTCCGCCTGCTCTGCCGGAAGCTGTGTCCGCGGTTTGTGGGGCCGTTTAAAGTCCTGAGGAGAGTGAACGAGGTATGTTATAGATACAACTGCCCACTAATTACCGTATTAACCCCTCGTTCCATGTGTCTCTCCTCAGGCCGGTGGTGGCTGGCCCGCTCCAGGAGGCTGAAGTGCGTGAAGTTCCTCCGCCTCCTCTAGACATCGAGGGGGTCCCGGCGTACGCTATTCGATCCATTTTGGATTCGAGACGTCGGGCGAGGGGCCTTCAGTACCTCGTGGACTGGGAGGGGTACGGGCCGGAGGAGAGATGCTGGGTTCCGGTGGAGGACGTTTTAGATCCTTCCATGTTAAAAGAATTCCACCGCCTCCATCCGGATCGCCCTGCACCTCGCCCTCCGGGTCGTCCCCGAGGCCGGTGTCGACGCGCTGCTGGAGCCGCGCGTCAGGGGGGGGGTAATGTCACGACTTCTGCCGAAGTCGTTGCCTCTCCTTGTCCGGGCGGTGTTCGGCGGTCGACTTCACCGGTCTTCTAGCCATCATCGATCCATTTTTCATTTTCCATTGGTTTTGTCTTGTCTTCCCACACACCTGTTGTCAATCCCATTCATTACCTGTTGTGTATTTAACCCTCTGTTTCCCTTCATGTGTTTGTCAGAGATTGTTTTATGTCAAGTGTTGTTTTATTAGTGTATAGGTGTGCGATGGGTCCTTGTACCCATTTTATTTTGATATATGTATATTACTCGTGTTTGGAGCATGTCATGGACGTTTATTAAAAGTCTCCATATACACATCGTTTACTCTCCTGCGTCTGACTTCCCTGCCACCTATACACACGACGTTGACAGTCTTGTCCATTTAGGGCACATACACCAAGTGGGATGGTCTAATATTGTCTTGATAACTGTAACTCTTTCTTTTCTAACCTGACTACCAGCTGCTGAGTTTGTGGATAGACACAGGGCTGAGCTCATCCAGAGGGTCCACATGGTGATGCCCATAGCAGATGATCTGCTCAGAAGGGGCATGATCTATCCTGAGGTGTACTCTAATATTCAAACTGCCAATACCAGCCAGGACCAGATGAGAGAGTTGTACAAAGCCGTACAGTCAGGAGGGCCAGAAGTTAAATCAGCCTTCTACAGGATTCTGCTGAAACAGGAACCTCATCTGGTCATCAATCTGGGTAAAGTCCTCTCTCTTCCACTTCTTGGTGCAGTTTGTAGGACTACTGTAGAATATTGCATTTTACACATTGTCACACTCTTCCCCATTCTGTAGATAAGAACACTCTGATGTTTGTTTTATTAAGGTAAAGTAGAAATGTAACCCAGTCACAACTCAAAAGTGAAATCTGTAAGTCTCTGTAAGTGGTTGTCTTAACAGACAAAAGAGGCAGACCATAACTGACCATTATACTCTCAATGTTAATGTCATTAAGCAGCAGAATTTCATTACCACCCAGTTTTACCAGAGTACAGCATCCTCAGCATCCTCAGCAAGGTAGAGATAAGCAGTTGGAGATCAGGGTTAGGGTTAACCCGACCCTAACGCTAACTTCATCATGCCAGAAGACTTACTAGGACAACATAGTAACAGACAAGGCTTACTGGCCTATGAATGGAATGTCAAATGTTCCTGTCCTCTGGGGAAAGCAATCAATGTATTGAAAGGGTATGAAAGTGTCTGTTTTGTCAAACAAAAGAAGCTGTCTGATCATAACTGGTCCTTCAATTCTGAATGCATGCATTCTTCTCCATTTTATCCAATCAAAAGCAGATCCATTTCCTTACCTGCCATGTTCCCTCTAGGTGAATAATACTTAGTAAGAATACTCAGTAAGAGAAATGTTCTTGTGTAATATTCTGTAATACAGGGGTCTTCAAACTTTTCTTGCCCAGGCAAATCGGTGACCCAGGAACCCCTCTTAAGTTTACAATTTTAATTTAGAAAATAAAGACAATGGCATGGACAAAATTATTAACAGCCAACAAATGCTTCTTGTAGCCATCAATGAGCTTGCTGCTCCTTTCTACTGCAATTTGGCCCACTCTTCAGAAGCAAACTGCTCTAATTCTTCAACGTTGGAGTGGTGGCCTCCACCAACTGCTGTTTTTAGATCTTGCCATGTGGATGTGATTCAGATCTGGACTCTTCACTGGCCACTCCAGAACACTTCAGTGTTTCAATCTGGAACCGTTCCAGGGTGATTTTTATGTGTGTTTGGGGTTGTTGTCTTGCTGTAAGACCCACAACATTCAACAGAGACACAGTGTTTAGACACTGGGTTGAACAATGCGAAAGCTTGATAATCTGCTGATTTTATGATTTATTGCACATGTTCAAGGCCCCCAGTACCAGAGGCAGCAAAGCAACCATACAGCATTAATGAACCTCCCCCATAATTGATTGTAGGGAAAGTGGTATTTTCTTAGGAATGCTTCATTTGGTTGTTGGTAACCAGACGAAGGCCCCACTGCTGAAGGAGAACCTGATTGAATTGCTCAAAAACCCACCTTAACAAGCCTGTATCCTGGGGGAAATGTTCTGTGTACCAATGAAATTAAATTAGAGCTCTTTGGCAATACAGATCAGCGCTGTTTACTGACACCAAATGAAGCATTCAATGAAAACAATACCCAATCAAAGATGGAGGAGGTTTGATAATGCTGTGGGGTTGCTTTGCTGCCTCCGGTGCTGGGGGCATTGAACGTGTGCAATGCATCATGAAATCAGCAGATTATCAGGTGTTTTGGAGTCCAATGTTCAACCCAGTGTCCAAAAATGCCTCTAAAACATACATCAAAAAGCACCCAGGATGGTTAGGAAGAGATGCTGGACTGTTCTGAAGTAGCCAACGAAGAGTCCAGATCTGTAAACTCGTGGCAAGATCTGAAAACAGCAGTTGGTGGAGGGCAGGCACCCCTCAAACATTGAAGAATTAGAGCAGTTTGCTGCTGAAAAGTTGCCCAAATTGTCAGTAGAAAGGTGCATAAAGCTCATTGATGGCTGCAAGAAGCACTTGTCTGCAGTTATATGGGCCAAGCTCCAGGATTTAGTTTTATATTATTTTAACATCCCCACATTATAATTGGAAGAGGAAGTGTAAACTCTAACATAGCCTATTAGATAGAAAGGTAACTCCAAACACATTTTCTCAAGTAGCAACTGTTTAGCTGGTTAAACAAAGGTTAGCCATGTGTTGGCAATAATGAATGTCCAAGTCAAAAAAGATACTCGAGGGGGCTTTTTCAAACCCTATGTCAGATGCTTTGTTGAATATTAGGAGTTGAGAACTAAAGTTAACATGATAAGAAATAACATATTCACCTCTTTTATATTGTAGTCATGCAATGTACATTTGGTTTATTATGTTATTAATAGCAATATAGATTTTTTTTAAATCCACTTTATTTAAAAATATATTTGTGAACCACCTGCAGTACATGCGTGGACACCTAGGGGGTGCAGATCCCAGTTTGAAGACCACATGTAATATATAGACACGCCCTTTATAATGTAGTAATTCAATGGGATATATCAGATTATCCATTCGTTGTGACTCTCTCTCTCTCTCCTGTCTCTCTCCCTCTCTCTCTCTCTCTCTCTCTCTCCTCTCTTCTCTCCTCTCTCCTCTCTCCTCTCTCTTCTCTAGAGGACGCTGTTGGAGATGGAGAAGATGGTTTGAACATTGGAGAATCTTCTTCAGGGAGCATTGCATTGGAAGGTAATGACGTTATGGAGACATCTTCAGCCAGGTCTTGTATTGTATAAACACACACAGCCTGCTAGGGTTTTATATCTATAAAATAGATTTTATATAGTATATCTACCATTGTGCTGGTATGATAGTTCTCAATGACATGATGTTGTGCATTATATACAGTCAGGGCCATCATTATTATCACTCTTGATATGTGTGATGTTATGCTATTTTAGGTCCTGCTTTACCTCCTGCCTCCCATATATTGCCTGGGACTGGAAGAAAACCTGCTGCACTTGGTGAGCTATCAACCATTTTGACAAGTTTGTTAAAACCTAAAGATCCAATTTGGTTCCCAATTTACATGAGCATGTTTGCAACATAAATCCAATCATTTCAATACTCCTTACAGATTACGTTAAAGGAAAGACAGCAATAGGTGCAATGCTCCCAAGTATGCTAATACAATGTGTAATTGTAGCTAGAGAACTTTCTGCAATGTGGGAAATGTAAAACTTGTAGTGTATTTGAGGTTTAAAAAGGCTTCTGAAGTTTGTAAATTCCACTTGTCAGTCCCGACAAATCTATCAACCCATTTACATTACATTTAAGTCATTTAGCAGACGCTCTTATCCAGAGCGACTTACAAATTGGAAAGTTCATACATATTCATCCTGGTCTCCCCGTGGGGAATGAACCCACAACCCTGGCGTTGCAAGCGCCATGCTCTACCAACTGAGCCACACGGGACCCCTACACAAATGTCTATTAATTATAATCCATATAATAATTTACATTTCCTGTTGCTGCATGATTATTTTCCTGCTGTTGCAAACTTGCTCAAATTTAAATCCTACATACAGTATGTATAATTTTCATAAGCCTTTGATTTAACAGATAAGGTTCTATGTCTTGACAATAAAGGTACAGTAGGTGTCACACCCTGACCTAACTAAAAAAAATAACAAAAACAAAGATAACTAAGGCCAGGGCGTGACAGTAGGGTGGTATTTTCTGTCTGAACACAGCATTTTAATTTTGATACAGCATCAGATGAGGAATCGGTTGGGAAGATCACATACTACACCAATAACCATCTTGGAAAAGGTGCCGATGGAATTGTGTTCAGGTAAACTAGCTTAAACGTTATTGTGGAAATGTGTTTGTAACCCTAATCCTCTCTTTGCTCTTTGTAGAAGAAATGTCTTTACGATCTGTTCATTGACTAGATGTTTATCTTTCTCTATCTCTATCCTCCAGGGGTTACTTCCTTTGTGATGATGCCAACAAGCGTCCTGCGGCAGTGAAGAGAATTGAACTAGCAAAACAAAGCAGTGCTGATCGAGAGGTCGCTTTGCTTCTTCAATTGGACGACAATCCCCATGTCGTCCGGTACTTCTGCACTGAGAAGGACAGGCAATTCCTATACATTGCCATCGAGCTGTGTGCCGCCTCTTTAGATAAGGTCTAATTCAATGACTCACTATTTTATTCTCTGACTCATCCAAGGGGATCAAACTTGATCATATAACAGTCTCACATCATGATTATCTGTGTTAGACTATGTACTGAACAAAAATATAAACGCAACAAACAACAATTTCAAAGATCTTACTGAGTTACAGTTCATATAAGAAAATCAGTTAATTGACATAAATTCATTAGACTCTAATCTATGGATTTCACGACTGGGTTACAGATATGCATCTGTTAGTCAAAGATACCTTAAAAAGGGTAGGGGTGTGGACCAGAAAACCAGTCAGTATCTGGTTGCTGGACACTCCCTCAAAAGTTGAGACATCTGTGGCATTGTGTTGTGTAACAAAATTGCACTTTTTAGAGTGGCCTTTTATTGTCCCCAGCACAACTTGCACCTGTGTAATGATCATGCTGTTTAATCATCTTCTTGATATGCCACACCTGTCAGTTGGATGGATTATCTTGGCAAAGGATAAATGATCACCAATGAATGTATACAAATTTGTGCACAAAATTTGAGAGAAATACGACTTTTGTGTGTAAGGAACATTTCTGTTTTTTATTTATTTCAGCTCATGGAACGTAGGCCCAACACTTTACATGTTGCGTTTATATTTTTGTTCAGTGTACATTCCAAGGTTAGAATGCTTGGGGTTCATCAGCGCACTAATACATGGGTGTCTCTTCCAGTGTTTTACTAAAGAAAAACCTTTTGACCTTCGTGGACTGAAACCAGTGATGCTGCTGCAACAGACCATGATAGGACTGGAACACCTGCACTCTCACAACATAGGTTCTAATTACATTTTTTACATTTGTAATTTAACCTTTATTTAACTAGGCAAGCCAGTTAAGAAACCACTTGGCCAAACCCTAACCCGGACGACCCTGGGCCAAGTGTGCGCCGCCCTATGGGACTCCCGATCACGGACGGTTTATGATACAGCCTGGAATCAAACCAGGGTCTGTAGTGACACCCATAGCACTGAGATGCAGTGCCTTAGACCGCTGCACCCCTCAGGAGCCCAGTATATGCTGTAGACTGTAGATAATCTTAGTGAAGTTACAGTATTGATGACTTTTCCTTATATTATCATTGATCAGATCTATGATCTTCCCTCAACTCCAGTAGACTGATTCATCCTGATCTTTTCTCCCCAGTCCACCGTGATGTGAAGCCCCACAACATCCTGTTGAAAGACCACTCTGACTCAGTCACGGTCAAGATCTCAGACTTTGGGATGAGTAAGCAGTTGGCGGACGGCAGACAAAGCTACAGCATGAGGTCGGGAGCCCTTGGCACCATGGGCTGGAATGCCCCAGAGGTCCTGGATGACAGCAGGGAAGTAAACCCTGTGAGTGGCTCCTGATCTTTACACTGGACCAGAGAACTGTTCAAGTCATTACAGATTCAGAGATAATCCAGAAAGAAATGTGATGAAATAGGCTAATTGGGATTTCCTTACAGGAGTAAAACAGGATTGATCCATTGCTCAAAGGAACAGTTCACCCTAAAATCAAAGTTGATCATCTGTTGTGGAGATCAAGCTACAGTATATTATACATACATAAGACAGATAGGCACCATCTACACAACCATGGTGTGGGATGTGGACTATGCTCGACATTAGACCACTTTTGGGGATAAAAGATTAACCACTTTCCATCCACAGGTTTATGCCAGTAAAGTCATATTATATTTTTAAAAATGTGATGGAACCAGGAAGTTTAGGTACAATTTTATGAATGCCAATGAATGCCATTTGTTCGTTCGACATGGTGGGATCTTTTTGTGCCTGTAAAATGAATTATGCGAGAAATGGCAGTGGAAATGGCTTCATACGCAAATATTGATGTAATAACCATCATACTGAAGTAAACTTGGAGTCACGCGATGATATGTTGTGTGGTCCTCCCACTACAACTTCAGAAACCAAGCCGTTTATTAAGCTACAGATGAAATAAATTAAGATGAACTTCACAGGAGGGTGATTTTTATTTATTATTATTATTATTTATTTAACCAGGCAAGTCAGTAAAGACACATTCTTATTTACAATGACGGCCTAGGAACAGTGGGTTTACTGCCTTGTTTAAGGGCAGAACGACAGATTTTTACCTTGTCAGCTCGGGGATTTGTTCAAAGGCAGAATGACAGATTTTCCCTTGTCAGCTCGGGAATTCGATCTAGCAACCTTTCGGTTACTTGCCCAACACTCTAACCACTAGGCTGCCTGCTGCCCCCAAAAAGTGAAAGTGCACGGTGATGAGCTTGATGCTCCTTTCCAATAAACATCGAGTGTCTTATTCTGGTGACATGATGATCGATGCTTGACTGCCATTTGACCAAAAATATTCTCACTCTTAGCCATCATCATCTCATCATGTAGACTAGCCTACCCACACTGTATCTGCTAGCTGTTGGCTTGAGAGCGCGTGCCAAGACCAGAGTAGGCACATTTCTGTTGAATTCAACAGTTTTTGTGACAAAACTATCAGTAGAATTGAAAATGCAATGGAAACACTTTTGAGTTTTATTCAGGACATGAAAAAAAAAAAGAAATTTTGTCTACTTCATGACGCACTGATCGTTATCCTTAACAAGTCCGTTTGGTGGAAACACTACAGGCGGGAAAATGCAAATGTTTTCTTTATGTAGATTTTAGAATATGCGCATGAAAATCTGTTGCCAATTGGATGGAAACCTAACTATAGTCTGACAAATTTGTGAACTATTATTTTAGGTTGTCTGTAGATTAGAACTAGTAGTGATTGTGGTACTGTTCTGAAACAACTATTATTAAAGACACTCCTTCCTCTACAGACCAGTGCTGTGGACATCTTCTCTGCCGGCTGTGTGTTTTACTATGTGTTGACAGCAGGAGAACATCCATTTGGAAAACCCAATAGGCGGGCTGGTAACATCGAGGATGGCAAATACAACCTTGACAGATTACAGAAAGACAAACATGGTTAGTGTACAACTGAAAGGTTGTTTCTGAAATGATCATCAGAGTACTTCTTAATTTAACATTGTTGAAGGACTATGAAAATGGAAAAAAGGATTAGCATACGGATTAATAAAATAACAAAAATAAATGGGAAAATGGGAGCGGAGAAATGACTAGAGACAGTGTTGTTTAACTCACTGACCATGATCCAGTAGTTATTCTTACCTTTGTTCAGTAGAAAAGTCTCCAAAGTTTAAAGGTTGACCCATAGACCGGAAACTCTTCATGGACACACAGCTGGGTACAGGGAAGGCTGGTCTCCCCTGCTTGATTGGGCTTCAACACAACAGAGACAAACATTACATCTCTCATCTACTCTGAGCTCAGAGGGGGAATGAGTTTCATTCCAAAACGCTATATATCCATTTTCAGAAATGTTTGTGAATTTTATTGTTGTTATTGTATCCAACCAAGCAGAGGCATCACGAAAGTCAGAAATAGCGATACAAATAAATCACTTTCCTTTGAAGATCTTCATCTGGTTGCAATCACAAGGGTCCCAGCTACATCACAAATTGTTGATTTGTTCGATAAAGTCCTTCTTTATATCCCCAAAAACTCAGTTTGGCTGGCGCGCTTCATTCAATAATCCACCGGTTTCCCTCCTTCAAAATGCATACAAAATGAATCCCAAACGTTCCCAATAAACTTCTCCAAACAAGTCAAACAACATTTATAATCAAACCTCAGGTACCCTAATATGTAAATAAACGATAACATTTAAGACGGAGAATAGTTATTGTCATTACCAGAGATAAACAACAAAGTACGCGCATTCACAAGAACGTGTAAAAAACACTACAGCCAAAATAGGAGCCACTTGGAAAAACTACAAATTCTAGCTCATTTTTCCAAAAACAAGCCTGAAACTCTTTCTAAAGACTGTTGACATCTAGTGGAAGCCCTAGGAACTGCAATCTGGGAGGTATTCCTTTCACATAAAAAATGACAGCCATTGAAATCAATGGTAGGGTGAAAAAAAAAAATCTGAATCGATTGTTCTCGGGTTTTCGCCTGCCATATCAGTTCTGTTATACTCACATACATTACTTTAACAGTTTTGGAAACTTTAGAATGTTTCTATCCAATACTACCATGCATATGCATATCCTAGCTTCTGGGCCTGAGTAACAGGCAGTTTACTTTGGGCACCTCAGTCATCCAAACTTCCGAATACTGCCCCCTAGCCGTAAGAAGTTTTTTTGAATTTCACGCTCTGCCTTTTCAGCGGATGTTGTCGAGGGGTTCCGCTAGTGGAACAGGGAGGCAGGGAGACAGGTTCCGCTAGCGGAGCCTTAAGAAGTTTTTAACAGGGCAAATTAAAGGTAAACATACTTTATCAATCATATGTCATCCATGATGCTATTTAGGCCTATACACCAAGTCATTAACAGCTATTGTTAAAATTCAGCCCAGGATTCAACTAAAAATAGACAATACATATAGGCCTAGGGTTTCAAACTTTGGTTAATTTCAAATTTAATCTACAAATTAATAATGAAATCAAACTTTATTTAAAGTGGAAAAATGTAACTTTTTGGGCGACCCGACTAAATTCACATAGAAATGTGAGTTATAAATCTATCATTCTACTTGAAAGCAAGTCTAAGGAACAGTAGATCTGTTCTATGAGCTCTATTTCTATACTTCCTGTTATTAAGTTTTGTTTTGCGTCTTCTACTTTGGATTTGTAAACCAGTTTCAAACAGCTGAAACAACAATATTTTTGGCTATGGTAATTATACTTCACAGCAGTTTAGATGGTACAATGATTCTCTACACCCCTCAAACTGAACTCTGGACCTCGAAGCTAGTACCACTATGTATTGTCATTGTTCCCCTGTAATCAAGTTCTGATTTAGACTTGGGACACCAGATGGGTGCCATTATTTATCAGGTAGAACAGAAAACCAGCAGGCTCTGGACTTCATAGGGAAAGAGTTGAATACCCCTGCTCTACACTATACTAGCTTATTTTGTAACATAAACTGAAAGTAGGCAGACTATTCGAGTTTTAACAACCAGGAAATGACGGAGCGATTTCTGCATAGTGCACCTTTAAAGTGCATTTAAAGGTTGATCTGATTTGATTTTGTCCTATTTCTGTAACTTAGATTTTTGGAGACCTGCATCCAACATCTAAATTATTAATTTGTAGACAAACTGTAATTAAAGCCAGTCTAAGCCAGACTAAGTCAATGGCACAGATGGAACTATCTAAGCAGAAGATAATCTCCTTCAAATGAATAGCTTATTTCCAAAACGCTACAACCACCAATTATTCACATTTGTGTTTTTTCTTCACAAATGATTGCTTATGGGTACCTTCATGTGTGTGTAAAATGTTACTGTTTTTATTCATAGATTTGTATGATGTGTATGAAAATGTTTATTTATTTTTTGCTAAACTATACAGTGGGGCAAAAAAGTATTTAGTCAGCCACCAATTGTGCAAGTTCTCCCACTTAAAAAGATGAGAGAGGCCTGTAATTTTCATCATAGGTACACTTCAACTATGACAGACAAAATGAGAAAAAAGATCCAGAAAATCACATTGTAGGATTTTTTATGAATTTATTTGCAAATTATGGTGGAAAATAAGTATTTGGTCACCTACAAACAAGCAAGATTTCTGGCTCTCACAGACCTGTAACTTCTTCTTTAAGAGGCTCCTCTGTCCTCCACTCGTTACCTGTATTAATGGCACCTGTTTGAACTTGTTATCAGTATAAAAGACACCTGTCCACAACCTCAAACAGTCACACTCCAAACTCCACTATGGCCAAGACCAAAGAGCTGTCAAAGGACACCAGAAACTAAATTGAAGACTGCACCAGGCTGGGAAGACTGAATCTGCAATAGGTAAGCAGCTTGGTTTGAAGAAATCAACTGTGGGAGCAATTATTAGGAAATGGAAGACATACAAGACCACTGATAATCTCCCTCAATCTGGGGCTCCACGCAAGATCTCACCCCGTGGGGTCAAAATGATCACAAGAACGGTGAGCAAAAATCCCAGAACCACACGGGGGGACCTAGTGAATGACCTGCAGAGAGCTGGGACCAAAGTAACAAAGCCTACCATCAGCAAGGGCATTGAAGATGAAACGTGGCTGGGTCTTTCAGCATGACAATGATCCCAAACACACCGCCCGGGCAACGAAGGAGTGGCTTCGTAAGAAGCATTTCAAGGTCCTAGAGTGGCCTAGCCAGTCTCCAGATCTCAACCCCATAGAAAATCTTTGGAGGGAGTTGAAAGTCCGTGTTGCCCAGCAACAGCCCCAAAACATCACTGCTCTAGAGGAGATCTGCATGGAGGAATGGGCCAAAATACCAGCAACAGTGTGTGAAAACCTTGTGAAGACTTACAGAAAACGTTTGACCTCTGTCATTGCCAACAAAGGGTATATAACAAAGTATTGAGAAACTTTTGTTATTGACCAAATACTTACTTTCCATCATAATTTGCAAATAAATTCATAAAAAATCCTACAATGTGATTTTCTGATTTTTTTTTCTTTCTCATTTTGTCTGTCATAGTTGAAGTGTACCTATGATGAAAATGACAGGCCTCTCTCATCTTTTTAAGTGGGAGAACTTGCACAATTTGTGGCTGACTAAATACTTTTTTGCCCCACTGTATATGTCCGTTATTTAGCTGAAATGGATATTTGATTGTGATTTGTGGTTGTTTCACCTAGTTATTTTAAGATGAATGCACTAAGTAAGTCATTCTGGATAGGAGCATCTGCTAAATGACTAAAATGTTAATGTAAATGTGTGACATACAGACAAATTTTTTTTTTAAATTGATGTCACAAAGTATAATTTGTACATTTCTTTATTAAACAATTAGTTATTTGTTACATTTGCATGTGTAAAAACCTAGCAGTACAAATTATTTATCTTTGAGTGAGATAGATATATAGCATTTAGCAAAACAACTCAAATGAAACCATCAAGTGATAGATTTTAAACAAACACTTGTCTGTCATTGAACAACCCCATGCCATGACTAGATTGTGAAAAAACACACCAATCTATTTCATCATTTCTTTAAACAATAAAAACTAATTTACCAACATTTCTGAAAATGGATATATGGTGTTTTAGAATGAAACTCTTCAAATGTTGATATTTGGTTGTGTTGACAACCAAACACAAATTCATTATTTTTTTATTTATCTGTTATTTTACCAGGTAAGTTGACTGAGAACACGTTCTCATTTGCAGCAACGACCTGGGGAATAGTTACAGGGGAGAGGGGGATGAATGAGCCAATTGTAAAATGGGGATTATTAGGTGACCGTGATGGTTGAGGGCCAAATTGGGAATTTAGCCAGGACACCGGGGTTAACACCCCTACTCTTACGATAAGTGCCATGGGATCTTTAATGACCTCAGAGAGTCAGGACACCCGTTTAACGTCCCATCCGAAAGACGGCACCCTACACAGAGCAGTGTCCCCAATCACTGCCCTGGGGCATTGGGATCTTTGTTTAGACCATAAAAAGAGTGCCTCCTACTGGCCCTCCAACACCACTTCCAGCAGCATCTGGTCTCCCATCCAGGGCCTGACCAGGACCAACCCTGCTTAGCTTCAGAAGCAAGCCAGCAGTGGTATGCAGGGTGGTATGCTGCTGGCATAACATTTGCGATACAGTAAATAGCCTATTAACTCGTCGACCAGTTAATAAATGATATGTTGGATTCACGTCTCTTACTCAACCAAAAATAAAAGGATGAAGGATTAAGCCAGTGGCTCAGATGGAACTATCCAAACAGTAGATACAGTACATCTCATTTACATGTTTGTCAACCAAACACAATTCAAAATTACTTTTGTAATATAGCCTTAACTTTAGGCTATCTTACAAACTATTGTAAGAGTATTCATTCAACCTTAACATGAGTAACACATCCATGGCCACATTTTGATGTAACTGTAACAATAAATATCTTCCTATGTAATCTGTGCAGAATTTCGAAACGGCATTGATCACTTGCACCATTTACTTTTAATGTAATCAACTGCAATCCAGTTCATTTGATTGTGCTATTAGATGAAGCACAGTAATAACACATTAAGTAGTTGTATAAATAAACAAAATATCTGACATTCCCATTTGAACTTTGTTGTGCTTTTAAATGTTTGAAAGTGCAGTGATAACACATTTAGGTAACAACAAACCAAAAATGGGCATTATTGTTCCATTGTAATTTGGTTGTGCTTTTACAGTAGATGGTTCAAAGCTTAGTGATAACAACAAACTTTCAACAACTGTTGGCTGTCTTTTTAGGGTGAATATACTGTAGGTTATATTCTCATTGATCGAAATCTCCACCAAATATTACCCAGTTGTCCACTTTGAAATGACGCTGTGTGCCCGGTCTGAGTACTTTCATCACCATGTTTTTGAATGAACAAAGTGCCTTGGCCTTGAACCTGCCCATGGTTACTGTGTCTGTGTGTGTGTTTGGTCTTGTCTTTCCCAGAGGACATCGTGGCCACAGACCTGATAGAACAGATGCTGAGCATGGAGCCCCATAGGAGGCCTTCTGCTGAGAGCGTGCTCAAACACCCCTTCTTCTGGAGCCTGGAGAAACAGCTGCAGTTCTTCCAGGTCACAATTAAATCCAATACTTTCTATTAAAGCTGTTCAACAAAAATCAGTATAGCACGAGGTGCAACTGTGAACGGAACATTTTCCAATAACGACATTTTCTTTGTTTAAATAAAAACCCATATTTCATCTTGTTTCCCCTGTAGGACTTGAGTGACAGGATAGAGAAGGAGCCGCTGGATGGACCAATTGTAAGGAAGTTGGAGCGAGGGGGGCGGGCCGTGGTGAAGCTGGACTGGAGAGAACACATCACAGTGCCTCTACAGACCGGTAAGAGACTGGCCTGAGATCAGTTATAGCTACAACCACATACCTGTCTTATAAGACTTTGTCCACGTCATGAGTGTGTACTGTGCCATTGTAGATTGGTGAAGAGACTGGTCGGAGTTCAGTTTTAACCCTACTACTATGCTAGTGCCTTTAATAAATTAAAGGGTATATATTTCATGAGTTAAGAAATGATATGACCTACTACAGTTTTGTACTGAAAACCTGATTATTAGTTGCCCAGTTAGGGTTAATGTTTCTCAAGTGCAGTGATTATAAAATGCAGTGACGGTGGATGTGGTTTGCATTTCCTGTCAATCCAGACTGCAGCATTTAGCTGAGCTCTTCTCAACCTGAAAGGCTGCTTTGCTTCCTATTGAGTGTTCATCTTTATAGGGCTGTTTCATAGGGTTGTTCTAATCTTAATATGCTACTTACTGTATATGAAAGAAATGGTAAGAGAAGGTTCGCTGTGACTGTTGCATTCATGAGTTTTTAATTTATGTCAGTCATTTGTCTATTTAGCTTGTTATGTTTTAGTTTTCTTGCCTTGTGGAGAACTAGTCGACTGAAGATTCCTGACAGGTAGACTATATTTATAGGATATCTAACTTTAAACCAGGATATTGTGAGGTATTTCAATCTTGCTTTATTATGAGACTTTAGGATAAATGATACATTTTAGAATAGATGATTAGAATGTACTGTGTGGATTACTCATTGCATGTATTTTCTCTTGGCAGACCTATGCAAATTCCGGTCGTATAAAGGAGGGTCTATCAGAGATCTTCTCCGTGCCATGAGAAACAAGGTATGGGTGTCTTTTCAGCTAAATTAGGTGTGTTAACCTGATTAGATGTCAGTTAATATGAATCCTTCTTCTTTTGTCCCTCCTATAGAAGCACCATTACAGGGAGTTACCAGCAGAGGTCCAGGAGACTCTGGGCTCCATCCCTGATGACTTTGTCTCCTACTTCACTTCCCGCTTCCCCCACCTGCTGCGCCACACCTACCTGGCCATGCGCACCTGTGCCCACGAGAGGTCCTTCCTTCCCTACTACTCCAGCTCAGAGCAGCTCTCCTGGATACGGACTCCCTACACACACCCCGGGCCCAAGGCCACAGAGCTGCTGCAGACACACACGTCGCAGCCGGAGGAACCCACACCGTCAAACACAGTACCCTCACAGCCTGAGAAGGTGTCAAACACAATTCCATCCACAGCACCCATACAGTCAGTGACCGTATCAGACTCTACACCCATACAGTCACTGTCAATCACAACAACACCCCCACAGTCAGTGCCAACCACATTACCAGCAGAGCCAGTATCATCCACATCATTACCAGTCCAACCAGTACTGCCTACATCACCCTCATCCACACTGCCAGACCTGCCTCCACAGACAGTGTTGCCCTCAGAACCCCCCACACCCTCAGAAACCCCCCTTACAGATCCCGTCCCACCTGAACCACACATACTGCCAGTGCCACATCCAGCCACACCGGACACGGCGCCTGCCTGAGAGCCAACGAGGGTTGGTGGATGAGTGCTGCACAGAGGAGCATTGCCTTACGAGTGAACACATACTGGTGTTCTGTTGCTCTGTCCTGTGCTGGTGAGGACCAGGCCTGCAGTGCCTGGGAGCTGCCGACGGGGGGGAGCAGCAGCACAAACCAAGTGCCTTTCCTGCTCGACTGAGACAAAATGGCTCCGAATGGAACCGTCCCAAGGTCCCTCGACGCATCAAGAAGCCAGGGTGGAAATGAACTAGTGGGGGCCGTACTGTGTAGTACAGAGAGTCTGTTTTATTTGCAATGGAGTCCCTGCTAATGTCAAGTATTGTTGGGCACAAAATACTTGGCAAAGGAAGGGAGAAATTCTTCTGTTGATGTTGTTGGAAGACAATTCGACAATGGTAGTTTTACTGTGGAATCTTATTTCTCGTAATAAGCCTATTCACTGTATAGTTTTGTATAGGTGATGACTTGATAATGACTATCATTGATAATAATTTGATGTGGCCATTGTGCCTTTTTTAATAACACTGTTATGTATGTGAGCTCTGTGAGTGTAGACTTCTCTGAAATTGTTTTGCTTACTGCTGCAGATGCTGTTAGTGACAGCTTTTCTCTCTTGAATCAAGACTATTTTAGTGCCTGTCTTCCTGTGCAGGCTAGGACAGATATGCCAAAGGGTGTTTGAAATATCAGCTTGTGTTTTTATTGCAGGGCGTCACCCAAAGTGCATAACTCTTGTTTTCTACAAAGCGAAACGTACAGTGCTCAAGACAAGGGAAGGGCAACTTATTTGACAGCCATGTGATTTGGGTGGGACAGAAAAAAATTCATTTATTTCACAGCTCTCACTCTTCATTTAAACACAGTGATACAGTGTTGCTTATTTTTTGAGGTGAGTTAACATTAATTACTCATGTATTTAGACAGATATTCCAAAGAGTGTTTGAACTGAACACTGGTAAAAGCATAATGTGTTTATCTTTTCTACTTTTATCTCTGTTAGCGTTGTGCTGTACATCAGACACAAAGAAATGTGATCTGATTGTGTTTTTATTGCAGGGCATCACCCAAAGTCTTGTTTGCTTGATCTCTGACACACTAGGCCTTTACTAAAACTGGTTCAGCTACAAGTCATGATAGGATGATTACAGAAAGCATTCACTTCACATTCTGAATTTTGATGTCAAAAGAATCATGTTTTTTCTCTCATCCCATTTTCGATGAAGGATGATCCATCAATCGTATTGTCTGTATAATGAATGGCAGTAAAATAGGTCTTCATTTATTACATAAAATAACTGTTGTAGTTTGTGTTAATATTAGATTTTATTTTGTAAGAGGAATACATTTACTTCAGGTTTATTTTGTACTGTTCATGGTACATCAAAAACCACAAGAATGTTTAGTATTTTGTCTAATGCAAGCTGAATAAAATTAATTGAAGAGGGTTTTGTGCAAAAGTCAACAGTAAATATTTTGCAGTCCCGTCTGAAGATGCCTTTTACTGTTAAGAATTGTTGGAGTGAAAATGCCAAATTAAATCTGCATTAATTAATATCTGTTACTCTGTTGAGCCTGTGAAACTAATGCTGCATTCATAACCAAGTGGGAAAGTGGTATTTACCACATACGACTTTTAAAAATTCAAGTGAACGCCCCTTCAACTCGTAATTACTAGTGGGAAACTTGTCTATCCTACCTGTTCTCCGACTTCTGTCATAACAGCGTTTTCAGCAGTAGCAAAACATTGATTTTTATAAATCTCATGTTTTTTTAACACTAATTTGTTAACAAGCATGATAGCTGTACTTTTAGTTTGTGACAGAATTATGATTTGGTGTAACAGTGTATGCTGACCATTTTCTGTGCAATTATGCGTGTTTACCTGATTAGATGTCAGTTTATATGAATCCTTCTTCTTTTGTCCCTCCTATAGAAGCACCATTACAGGGAGTTACCAGCAGAGGTCCAGGAGACTCTGGGCTCCATCCCTGATGACTGTCACCTACTTCACCTCCTGCACCTACCTGGCCATGCACACCTGTGCACACGAGGCACTTCCTTCCCTACTACCCCAGCTTAGAGCAGCTCGACTGGATATGGACTCGCCTCTCCCGAGTCCATACGTGTGTTGCAGCGATGAGACAAGACTGTAACTACTACCAATTGGATACCACGAAATTGGGGAGGGAAAAAAGGGGTACTTTTTTTTTATTGATTTTTTTTACGTATGACAATTTGGTACTTTTTCCACCATTGACCACTGCAAAATCTACAATTTAGAGCTCTAAAATTCTAGCCCCTTGGGTGCTTCCATAGACTTACATTAAAAGTGCCCATCCAAGAAGGCTCAAGGTCATTGGTACCGTACCGTAGCTTTGATTGGACAACATCATACTTTCAAAATCGTAGCTAGCAAGCTAGACAAGCACTCATCATGCATCAAGTTGGCAATCTACTGGCAATCCTTGTCATATGAAGAACAATTATAGATTAAAGATATCAGTGCTCATCGGCCATTGTACATAAACATTACACAAGTTGAAATTGCAAATTCGTTCAAAAAACAACTGGAAACTCCGAACTGGGAAATCGCAGACTTGAGTGAGTTCAAGACAACTGGGAACTTGGATAAAACTGGCTCTGACTGGGAAAATACAGAAAATTATTTTTAAGTCATCCAACTCGGAATTCCGGCCTCTTACAAATATGCGGTCTGTGCATATTTGTAAACAACAGCTGGTGCACGAAATCTAAGGAATTCTCTAGCTCACCTGAAGTAGTGTCTTGTGATAAATTGCAGACCAGACTATTTGCCTAGAGAGTTTTCAGCTATACTTTTTATGGCTGTTTATTTACCACCACAGACGGATGCTGGCACTAAGACCGCACTCAGTCAGCTGTATAAGGAAATAAGCAAACAGGAAACCACTCACCCAGAGGCGGCGCTCCTAGTGGCCGGAGACTTTAATGCAATGAAACTTAAATCAGTTCTACCTAATTTCTGATAAATGTGCAACCAGAGGGGGAAAAATTATACACTGCTCAAAAAAATAAAGGGAACACTTAAACAACACAATGTAACTCCAAGTCAATCACACTTCTGTGAAATCAAACTGTCCACTTAGGAAGCAACACTGATTGACAATAAATTTCACATGCTGTTGTGCAAATGGAATAGACAAAAGGTGGAAATTATAGGCAATTAGTAAGACACCCCCAAAAAAGGAGTGATTCTGCAGGTGGTGACCACAGACCACTTCTCAGTTCCTATGCTTCCTGGCTGATGTTTTGGTCACTTTTGAATGCTGGCGGTGCTTTCACTCTAGTGGTAGCATGAGACGGAGTCTACAACCCACACAAGTGGCTCAGGTAGTGCAGTTCATCCAGGATGGCACATCAACGCGAGCTGTGGCAAAAAGGTTTGCTGTGTCTGTCAGCGTAGTGTCCAGAGCATGGAGGCGCTACCAGGAGACAGGCCAGTACATCAGGAGACGTGGAGGAGGCCGTAGGAGGGCAACAACCCAGCAGCGGGACCGCTACCTCCGCCTTTGTGCAAGGAGGTGCACTGCCAGAGCCCTGCAAAATGACCTCCAGCAGGCCACAAATGTGCATGTGTCAGCATATGGTCTCACAAGGGGTCTGAGGATCTCATCTCAGTACCTAATGGCAGTCAGGCTACCTCTGGCGAGCACATGGAGGGCTGTGCGGCCCCACAAAGAAATGCCACCCCACACCATGACTGACCCACCGCCAAACCGGTCATGCTGGAGGATGTTGCAGGCAGCAGAACGTTCTCCACGGCGTCTCCAGACTCTGTCACGTCGTTCACATGTGCTCAGTGTGAACCTGCTTTCATCTGTGAAGAGCACAGGGCGCCAGTGGCGAATTTGCCAATCTTGGTGTTCTCTGGCAAATGCCAAACGTCCTGCACGGTGTTGGGCTGTAAGCACAACCCTCACCTGTGGACGTCGGGCCCTCATACCACCCTCATGGAGTCTGTTTCTGACCGTTTGAGCAGACACATGCACATTTGTGGCCTGGTGGAGTTCATTTTGCACGGCTCTGGCAGTGCACCTCCTTGCACAAAGGCGGAGGTAGCGGTCCCGCTGCTGGGTTGTTGCCCTCCTACGGCCTCCTCCACGTCTCCTGATGTACTGGCCTGTCTCCTGGTAGCGCCTCCATGCTCTGGACACTACGCTGACAGACACAGCAAACCTTTTTGCCACAGCTCGCATTGATGTGCCATCCTGGATGAACTGCACTACCTGAGCCACTTGTGTTGGTTGTAGACTCCGTCTCATGCTACCACTAGAGTGAAAGCACCGCCAGCATTCAAAAGTGACCAAAACATCAGCCAGGAAGCATAGGAACTGAGAAGTGGTCTGTGGTCACCACCTGCAGAATCACTCCTTTTTTTGGGGGTGTCTTACTAATTGCCTATAATTTCCACCTTTTGTCTATTCCATTTGCACAACAGCATGTGAAATTTATTGTCAATCAGTGTTGCTTCCTAAGTGGACAGTTTGATTTCACAGAAGTGTGATTGACTTGGAGTTACATTGTGTTGTTTAAGTGTTCCCTTTATTTTTTTGAGCAGTGTAGATCACCTGTACTCCACACACAGAGACGCGTACAAAGTTCTCCCTCGCCCTCCATTTGGTAAATCTGACCACGATTCCATCCTTCTGATTCCTGCTTACAAGCAAAAATTAAAGCAGGATGCACCAGTGACTCGGTCTATAAAAAAGTGGTCAGATGAAGCAGATGCTAAACTGTCACACTAAAAATATTTGGCACGGGTCCTCAGATCCTCAAAAGGTTCTACAGCTGCAACATCGAGAGCATCCTGACTGGTTGCATCACTGCCTGGTACGGCAACTGCTCGGCCAACGACCACAAGGCACTACAGAGGGTAGTGGGTACGGCCCAGTACATCACAGGGGCTAAGCTGCCTGCCATCCAGGACCTCTACACCAGGCGGTGTCAGAGGAAGGCCCTAAAAATTGTCAAACACCCCAGCCACCCCAGTCATAGACTGTTCTCTCTACTACCACATGGCAAGTGGTACCGGAGTGCCAAGTCTAGGACAAAAATGCTTCTCAGCAGTTTTTACCCCCAAGCCCTAAGACTCCTGAACAGGTACTCAAATGGCTACCCGGACTATTTGCATTATGTGCCCCCCAACCCTTCTTTTACACTACTGCTACTCTCGGTTTATTACATATGCATAGTCACTTTAATTATACATTCATGTACATACTACCTCAATTAGCCCGACCAACCAGTGCCCCCGCACATTAGCTAACCGGGCTATCTGCAATGTGTCCCGCCACCCGCCACCCACCACCCGTCAACCCCTCTTTAACGCTACTGCTACTCTCTGTTTATCATATATGCATAGTCACTTTAACCATATCTACATGTACATACTACATCAATCAGTCCGACTAACCGGTGTCTGTATATAGCCTTGTTACTGTATATAGCCTCGCTACTGTTATTTTTCCATGTCTTTTTACTGTTGTTATTATTTCTTTACTTATCTATTGTTCACCTAATATCTTTTAATATATATATATATATATTTTTTAATTGCACTATTGGTTAGAGCCTGTAAGTAAGCATTTCATTGTAAGGTCTACACCTGTTGTATTCAGCGCACGTGACAAACTTTGATTTGAGATCCCACAAGAAGGATCGCCGCACCACCTTCCTGTTTAAGTCAAATCAAATTTGATTTGTCACATACACAAGGTTAGCAGATGTTAATGCGAGCCGCCATCGTGGACAGATGCCCACCCAGACCCTCCCCTATAGGTTCAGGTTTTGCGTCCGGAGTCCGCACCTTGGGGGCGGGGGGGGGGGTGTACTGTCACGTTCCTGACCTTATTTCCTTTGTTTAGTCTTTGTTTAGTTGGTCAGGACGTGAGCTGGGTGGGCATTCTATGTTTTGTGTTTCTATGTTGGGTTTGTTGTTTGGCCTAATATGGTTCTCAATCAGAGGCAGGTGTTTGTCATTGTCTCTGATTGGGAACCATATTAAGGTTGCCTGTTTTCACTGTTTGTTTGTGGGTGATTGTTCCTGTTTCAGTGTACCAGTGTTTTGTGTTCACGTTACGGGACTGTATCGTCTTCGTTCCTTTTTTGTCAGTTTGTTGTTTTTGTTCGGTGTTGAAGTATTTTCCAATTAAATATGGATTATATTCACGCTGCATCTTGGTCCTACTCTCTTTCACCCGAAGACAGCCGTTACAGAATCACCCACCACAAAAGGACCAAGCAGCGTGGTAACGGGCAGCAGCGACAGCAGCAGCAGCGTACTCAGGACTTCTGGACATGGGAGGGAATTCTGGACGGTAAGGGACCCTGGGTTCAAGCTGGAGAGTATCGCCGCCCTCGTGAAGAGCTGGAGGCAGCTAAAGCCGAGAGGCGGTGGTATGAGGAGGCAGCACGGAAGCGAGGCTGGAAGCCTGATTGCCAGCCCCAAAAGACCTGCGCCAACTTCCCGGGCTTACCGTGGAGAGCGAGAGTACGGGCAGACACCGTGTTATGCGGAAGAGCGCACGGTGTCTCCTGTACGTGTGCATAGCCCGGTGCGGTACATCATAGCTCCACGTATCGGCCGGGCTAGGTTGGGCATTGAGCCAGGTGCCATGAAGCCGGCTCAACGCATCTGGTCTCCAGTGCGTCTCCTCGGGCCGGTGTACATGGCACCAGCCTTATGCATGGTGTCACCGGTTCGCCAGCACAGCCCAGTGCGGGTTATTCCACTTCCCCGCACTGGCCTGGCTACGGGGAGCATTCAACCAGGTAAGGTTGGGCAGGCTCGGTGCTCGAGCTCCAGTACGCCTTCACGGTCCGGTATATCCGGTGCCACCACCTCGCCCCAGCCCAGTACCACCAGTGCCAACACCACGCACTAGGCTTCCTGTGCGTCTTCAGAGCGCTGTTCCTCCCGAGTGCGTGTCTCCAGCCCGGTACCACCAGTTCCGGCACCACGCACTAAGCCTCCTGTGCGTCTCCAGAGCCCTGTACGCCCTGTTGCTGCTCCCCGCACTAGCCTTGAGGTGCGTGTCCCTAGCCCGGTACCACCAGTTCCGGCACCATGCACCAGGCATACTGTGCGCCTCAGCAGGCCAGAGTCTGCCCAGCGCCGCCTGCGCTGCCCGTCTGCCCAGCGCCGTCTGAGCTGCCCGTCTGTCCTGAGCCTTCAAAGCCGCCCGTCTGTCCTGAGTCTTCAGAGCCGTCCGTCAGTCAGGAGCTGCCAGAGCAGTCCGTCAGTCAGGAGCCGCTAGAGCCGTCAGTCAGTCAGGAGCCGCCCGCCAGACAGGAGCCGCCCGCCAGACAGGAGCCGCCCGCCAGACAGGAGCCGCCCGCCAGACAGGAGCCGCCCGCCAGACAGGAGCCGCCCGCCAGACAGGAGCCGCCCGCCAGACAGGAGCCGCCCGCCAGACAGGAGCCGCCAGAGCCGCCCACCAGCCAGGACCGGCCAGAGCCGCCCGCCAGCCAGGACCGGCCAGAGCCGCCCGCCAGCCAGGACCGGCCAGAGCCGCCCGCCAGCCAGGACCGGCCAGAGCCGCCCGCCAGCCAGGACCGGCCAGAGCCGCCAGGACCGGCCAGAGCCGCCAGTCAGCCAGGACCTGCCAGAGCCGCCAGGACCTGCCAGAGCCGTCAGTCAGCCATGACCTGCCAGAGCCGTCAGTCAGCCATGAGCTGCCCCTCAGTCCGGAGCTGCCCCTCAGTCCGGAGCTGCCCCTCAGTCCAGTGGGGTTAATTTGGAGGGTCGCCGTTAAGAGGCCACGGAAGCGGGGATTAACTATGGTGGGGTGGGGGCCACGTCCAGCGCCAGAGCCGCCATCGTGGACAGATGCCCACCCAGACCCTCCCCTATAGGTCTGGGTGGGCATCAGGTTTTGCGGCCGGAGTCCGCACCTTGGGGGGGGGATGTACTGTCACGTTCCTGACCTTATTTCCTTTGTTTAGTCTTTGTTTAGTTGGTCAGGACGTGAGCTGGGTGGGCATTCTATGTTTTGTTTTTCTATGTTGGGTTTGTTGTTTGGCCTAATATGGTTCTCAATCAGAGGCAGGTGTTTGTCATTGTCTCTGATTGGGATCCATATTAAGGTTGCCTGTTTTCACTGTTTGTTTGTGGGTGATTGTTCCTGTTTCAGTGTACCAGTGTTTTGTGTTCACATTACGGGACTGTATCGTCTTCGTTCCTTTTTTGTCGGTTTGTTGTTTTTGTTCGGTGTTGAAGTATTTTCCCATTAAATATGGATTATATTCACGCTGCATCTTGGTCCTCCTCTCTTTCACCCAAAGACAGCCGTTACAGTATTCATTGAATATTGTAAGAGCTTTCATTGTCTGCTTATACGCTCCGTTTATCCTACAGTTCTGACTTTGTGGACAGAGAGAATACTGTAAGAATGGCCCATGTTCTGAATTCTGTCGGTGTACATTTCAAGAGTGCTGAACAAATAGTTATATTGACTACGTCCATCCTAGCTCGCTCATTAATGTCTTAATCAGAATGACGGATTACCTCTTATCCGCTAGTTGTCCCCTTATGCCATAGTTCATACATCTCAACTGTCAGTAGAAACCGCATTTGTTTAAGCAAGTCAGCCATATCAGCTATGTTTTTTTAAGGCATTCGAATAGGCTGAATGAACTGTTTCGCTGCCAGACACGGCTCCGCTGACAGCCAGGTGTAGCAGTTGTAAAGTGTTGACTCCTGTTGGGACATACATACATTGTTAGGATCGTAAGCCATGCGTGAAACATGAAATGTAAACGGAAAATGTATCTGTGAAGATACAAACACCATGTTACGATTACGGACAAACATTTTAGGCTTGAACCAATCTTGTGTTGCAATTCTGAACTACAATAATACCTTTTAGAGTTTTGTCATTTTCATGTGACCAACACAAAAACGTAAACCAAACTGCCTGTGAGGAGTGCTACGTGAACAAGCTTAACACAGTATAAAGAAGTAGAAGTCAGGGACACCGGAAAAAGGTATCCTGCACCTTTTCAAGTTTAAAGTCTACATTCTCTATTACTTCTCAGTTGAGTTTACTTCACATTTAGGTAGCTAATGCAATGGATTTGTTTGCCAGCGCAAGTCTAGATAGCACTAGCTGTATTATGCCTACAACAGTGAAGTTTCAGTCCACTAGGTGTATCTCTACAGCATGGGAATATGTGGGTGATGTGGACATCCCCATACATGCACCTTATCAAAATATAACTAATTCAGTAGTGCACTATCCCATTCTCTGGGTTTTGTCTGCAATCATAAGTATCTATCGGGAATAATGAAACATAGAATATTAATATATGTTTGGTGAATCTATGAATTATGTATTACCATTGTAGTCTTTGCCACTCAAAATATTTTTTTTATTGAATATTTTGGTATTTATTCAATCACTCAAAATCTTGCCAAAGTGTATTCTGTAGGAGGGGTTCATATGAATTTAAAATAATTTGACATGATTTATATGAATCGGGTCATGAACATTTGGACTTTGAAATGAACAAAGGAGAGGGTAAACATATGGCTAAGTCTGACATGAACTTATTCCCACACGACAATAACTCTGTTGCAGTGGTCTTAGGTAGTCTCCGTATAGGCTATTCCCTCCACCGCAACACTGCTGCCCAGTTGAAGAGCTTGTGATCACCATACAGCACCATGCGCCTTCCGAAAAGCACCCCTCAGCCTCAGAAGATGCCCTTCTGGAGGCATGCAGCCATAGAGTCATTATATCCTAATGTAGGCCTATTTACCTTCATTATGTTAGAAATGTATGTTATTCTTCAATAACACAAACTCCAAAGAAAATCAGGGGGAGAAAAATAGGTTTATTCAGAGAGGACAAATTAAGATGTTATGCTGGGAGTCAGATGTTCAGTTTCCCCTGTCCTCAGCTTTTTCCCACCAAACAAAGGAACAGGATGCCCTTTATAACCCCCCACCCTAGCCTGGGGTTGACCAATCAGAAGTCCTTGCAGTACAACTTGGCCAATGACCAAATAACCAGTATCCTACCCCCTACTCAATGCACAGACCAATGAAAACGTGGCACATGTAGCCCACGTCGCTCTGAGTTCAGGAGTGACATTCCACAGATTCTGAACAGATGTTGAACTGAAACCTAACTCCTATTTACAATTCGCTATTGACCATTAGTACTCTAGTTTTTAGTCCTCTCATCCTCTGTGTTGTGAATTTATCTTCAAAATATTCTTATACTTACTAGCCAAATAATGTGTAGAGCATGCATGATGCGTGCAACTCGTCATTCCAACATATTTGAACATTTAATTAATCCTTCATTCAGTTCAGCCAGTTAGTATGTTATCCATTCAGTTATTTGTCTAAGATGCAATAGGAACTAAATCAAAGAGAATAGAACAGTCTTATCCATTTGTTTATGTATGTATTCAAAATTATCCAAAGTTTTTTAGCCTATCACTTTAATAATACAATGTTTAATTTAGGCCTATCCAAATAAAAAATAGGCCTTCAACTTGTTGGCATTGCAATTTAGGCTATCATTTTGGGTACTGGTGTCTTGCGGAATAATTTTAGAACTCTATTTGTGTTTTATAACTGTTTTTATTATAGGGCTCTGTCGAGTTATCTATCAATCATTTATTTCTGATTGTGACATTTGACAACTTATAACACAACGCAAGAGTACTGATGTGAAGATCAATGTGCAGAAGTACAGCAGAGGTGCTGAGTATCAGTAGATAAAGAGTGGAAGGTGTTAAGCAGTGTAGCATCTGTTATAGATTTCCTGAGGCGTATTCAATTGATAGAACTGCTCTCACTCCTATACAGTGCATTCCAATGGTTTGAACTCATCTGTGGCTACGTGTGCACATTCAGGATTGGTTGAGGCACCCATGTGTCCAACTCTGAACTGGAGACATATCTAGTCATTGGCTGTCATACTATGGTGAATTCTGATTGGTCATATTTTCTGTCCATCTCAGACAAAGCCATAGTATAAGACTGCCCTGTTTTCAATGCAATATTGGGAAGGAGCTACAACCATGTTGTAAACCTATATTTGACATAAACAACAAAGACTTCTTCCCCCCTGACTACTGGGTCTGCGTGTTTTCATCATGAAAAACAACAAAAAGCCAACACTTGGTCCAGTGCCCCCGATGGTTATGTTTTGAGCTCCAATATATCCTCATCCGTTGACCCAGGGGAAGAAGAGAACTGTGGCAGTACAGTACACACCCTTTTTGGGAGCTGATTGTCTCATCTCCTGACTATCCGGTGAGCCAAAACCTACACTATAATAACTAATTGTCAGCTTTGAAGTACAGGCAATGAATGAGTGATATTGTTTAAATTCCTAATTTGAAGCCTTATTTTTACATAGGCCACTATTATAGTGATAAAACTTTCCGATTGTATGGAAGTCCTTTGTTAGCTGAGTGACAAGTTTTAGGGATAACCAGACCTCGTATAAACAACTTGGGATTTATGATAGGGAGGTTGAAGTCCTGCGTTAGTCGTTAAGGGCTAAATAAATATATAAATATAATGGCGTCTCAGAGTGAAAGAAATTACTCTCAGAAAAATGGGAACTGCAGTCATTGATGCTTATTATGTGATCTAGTGATGTTAAAGAAGACCCTGAAACTAGATAAATGTAAACAGGAGATAATGACAAATTATCTGATAAAGATTAAATATGTCTGATATACAAAATGCATGCGGTAAAATGCAAATGATGTCTTATTCATCATTAAAGTCACTATGGTCATTAACTGTGTTAACAAACCTCCAAACGAGCTTCAGTGCCATACAACACTCATTCCGTGGCCTCCAATTTCTCTTAAACGCTAGTAAAACTAAATGCGGGCCTGCCCGCCCGCCTAGCATCACTACTCAGGACGGTTGTGACTTAGAATATGTGGACAACTACAAATACCTAGGTGTCTGGTTAGACTGTAAACTCTCCTTCCAGACTCACATTAAGCATCTCCAAGCCAAGTTCAAGCCAAGTGAGCTGGCATGACATGACAAACAGACTGGCACTTAGGCTACCCAAAGCCTTGTTTGACACAATACAAAGGCTTCCACTAAAACTGGTTTGGCTACATGTCATTGGATAATGACAAAAAGTATTCACTTCACATTTTCTTGTTTGATGGCTTTTGTTAGATGGAAATCTTGGATTGCTTGGATTACATGTTTTATTCAATTATGTCAATTGAATACATCTTTCATTTATTAAATGTAAAAACTAATACTTTGTGTTAATATTTGATTTATTTTCTAAGGGGAACACTTTTACTTTGTTGGATATTGTATACTGTTAAATGATACATTCAAGCATGTTAAGAATATACAGTATAATGTATTTTGTTACAATGAAGCAAATAAGGCAATTTTCTATTGAAAAAACAGCTTTATAATTCACCTGTATAAAGTAATTTGTTGACAGATTGATTTCCCTCTAAAGATGCCTTTGATGCTGTTTTCAGAGGGCTGTCACGACTTCCGTCGAAGTCGGCTCCTCTCCTTGTTCGGGCGGCGAGCGACGGCGTTCTAGCCATCGCCGCTCCATTTCTCATATATCCATTTGTTTTGTCTTGTTTCAAACACACCTGGTTTTCATTCCATAATCACACTGCATGTATTTAGTCCTCTGTTCCCCTCCATGTCTTTGTGTGTAATTGTTTATTGTTAATGGTGTATGTTCACGCGCTATACTTTTGTTTTCATGTTCCGTGTTTTTTGGGCACTTAGATGTCATTTTGTGCCTATTTTTTGACCGGAATAAAAGTGTGCCTGTTTACTCTACTCTGCTCTCCTGCACCTGACTTCGCCTCCCTTACACAGCCATAAGATAATTACTGTCACGTTCCTGACCTTATTTCCTTTGTTTAGTCTTTGTTTAGTTGGTCAGGACGTGAGCTGGGTGGGTGTAGTCTATGTTATGTGTTTCTTTGTTTAGGTTTGTCTTATTGGCCTGATATGTTTCTCAATCAGAGGCAGGTGTTTTGCGTTGTCTCTGATTGGGAACCATATTAAGGTAGCCTGTTTTCACTGTTGGTTTGTGGGTGATTGTTCGTGTGTTCCTGTTTTTTTCTGTGTTCACTAGTTCGGGACCGTAGCTTCGTTGGTTTTTTGTCTGTTTATTGTTTTTTTTCATATTGAGAAGTATTCTAATAAATTATGGATATGCACCACGCTGTGCTTTGGTCCTCCTCTCCTTCTACCGACGAAAGCCATTACAGAATCACCCACCACAAAAGGACCAAGCAGCGTGGTAACGGGCAGCAACAGCAGCAGCGGCCGAAATCTCAGGACTCCTGGACATGGGAGGAGATTTTAAACGGAGAAGGACCCTGGGCACAGGCTGGGGAATATTGTCGCCCCAAAGCTGAGCTGGAGGGAACGAAAGCTGAGCGGCGGCGATATGAGGAGGCAGCACGGCAGCGCGACAGGTACGAGAGGCAGCCCCAGACAAGTTTTTTTTGGGGGGGGGGGGGACACGGGGAGTGTGGCTAAGCCAGGTAGCAGACCTGAGCTCACTCCTCGTGCTTATTATAAGCAGCGCGTTACTGGTCAGGCACTGTGTTATGCGGTTAAGCGCATGGTGTCGCCAGTGCGTGCCCATAGCCCGGTGCGCTATAGGGCAGCCCACCGAAAGTGTCATGTGAGTGTGGGCATCCAGCCAGGGCGTAGTGTGCCTGCTCAGCGTGTCTGGTCTCCAGTACGCCGTTTCGGTCCAGGGTATCTTGCACCGGCTCTGCGTGCTGGGTCTCCGGGGCGCTGGGAGGGTGCAGTGCGTCCTATGCCTGCGCTCCTCTCGTGCCGGGCAAATATGGGAGTGGAGCCTAAGGGAGAGGTGCGTGTAGTAGGCACTAGATCTCCAGTGCTCCTCCTAACACCAAGCCTCCTGTAGGTCTCCCCAGCCTGGTGGGTCCTGTGGCAGCCCCACGCACCAGGCTGTCTCTCCGTCTCCTCCCTACAGGTGTGCCCGTCTGCCCAGCGCTGCCCGTCTGCCCAGCGCCGCCTGAGTCTGGCGTCTGCCCAGCGCCGCCTGAGTCTGGCGTCTGCCCAGCGCCGCCTGAGTCTGGCGTCTGCCCAGCGCCGCCTGAGTCTGGCGTCTGCCCAGCGCCGCCTGAGTCTGGCGTCTGCCCAGCGCCGCCTGAGTCTGGCGTCTGCGCTGCCCGTCTGTCCTGAGCCGCCCTTTAATCATGAGCTACCCCTAAGTCATGACCTACTTCTCAGTCATCCAGCTCCCTCGGGAAGGGAGAGAGTGTCTGCCCTCGTCTCATGCCTCTCAGGAAGAGCTCTGGAGTGGGCAAACACCTTGTGGGAAGAAGGAGATGCGGTGTTGGACCACTTCGAGGAGTTCACCCGTCGCTTCCGGGCGGTCTTTGACCATCCACCCGAAGGTAGAGCAGCGGGGGAACTGCTATTCCATTTAACCTTTACTTCATACCCATCCCGGATCCGGGAGCATCCTCATCAAAAAAGTTGACTAGCATAGCCTAGCCTAACGCGACAGGGATATCATATAATATAATTTCATGAAATCCCAAGTCCAATACAGCAAATGAAAGATAAACATCTTGTGAATCCAGCCATCATTTCCGATTTTTTTTTAATGTTTTACAGCGAAAACACTATGTATTTATATTAGCTAAGCACAATAGCCAAACCATAGGTAGCTTTCACAAAATCCACAAATAGAGATACAATTAATCACTAACCTAGAACAACTTCATCAGATGACAGTCTTATAACATCATGTTATACAATACATTCATGTTTTGTTCGAAAATGTGCATATTTATAGCTACAAATCCTGGTTTTACATTGCAGCCACAATCACAAATAGCACCAAAGCAGCCAGAATAATTACAGAGAGCAACGTGAAATACATAAATACTCATCATAAAGCATTTATGAAAAATACATGGTGTACAGCAAATGAAAGATAAACATCTTGTGAATCCAGCCAATATTTCCGATTTCTTTTAAGTGTTTTACAGCGAAAACACAATATATATTTCTATTAGCTCACTACAGTAGCCAAACACACAACGCAATTTACTCCCGCAAAAATAGCTTGCACAAAACCGACAAAATAGAGATAAAATTAATCACTAACCTTGAACAAATTCATCAGATGACAGTCTTATAACATCATGTTATACAATACAATTATGTTTTGTTCGAAAATGTGCATATTTATAGCTACAAATCCTGATTATACATTGTGAATACGTAGCATCGATTCACCAGAATCTCCGGAGATATTTTGGACACTCACCTAATCAGACCAAAGAACTCATCATAAACTTTACATAAAAATACTTGTTGTATGGCAAATGAAAGATACACTGGTTCTTAATGCAACCGCTGTGTTAGATTTTTAAAAATAACTTTACCATAACATACAGCTTGCGTTATTGTGAGACAGCGCTCACCAAAACGGCGGAGAATAGGAGTCAACATTTTACACAGAAATATGAAATAACATCATAAATGTTTTCTTACTTTTGCTGAACTTCCATCAGAATGTTGTACAAGGAGTCCTTGGTCCAGAATAAATCGTTGTTTGGTTTTAGAATGTCCATTTCTTCTGTCGAATTCGCGCCACAATGCTAGCCAAGGTTGCTAACATTCCCATCCTCTCTCGATGCAAAGAACGGAAAACTCCAAAAGTCCCAATAAACGTTGAATAAACTGATAAAATTTGGTTGAAAAAAACCTACTTTATGATGTTATTATCATATGTATCAAATAAAATCAGAGCCGGAGATATTCGCCGTGTAAACCGAACGCTTTTCAGAAGACAATGTTGAGCTCCTCCGCGTGCCTTCGAAGACAAAGAAAATTCCGGACCCGTCACTCCAAAAGCTCTCATTCGGTCTCGGATCAAGCTAGACACCCCATTCCACCTTCCACTGCCTGTTGACATCTAGTGGAAGGCGTATGAAGTGCATGCATATCGATAAATAAAAGCCAGTTGAATAGGCAGGCCCTGAAACAGAGCCTCGTTTTCAGATTTTTCACTTCCTGTATGGAAGTTTACTGCAAAATGAGTTCTGTTTTACTCACAGATATAATTCAAATAGTTTTAGAAACTTCTGAGTGTTTTCTATCCAATAGTAATAATAATATGCATATTGTATGATCTAGAAAAGAGTATGAGGCTGTTTCATTTGGGCACGATTTTTTTCCAAAGTGAAAACCGCGCCCCCCTATTGACAAGAAGTTTTAAGGCAGGGGACGAGGAGCGCCCAGGAATTTTCCCTGGAATTTCGTACCTTGGCCGCCGGAGCAGGCTGGAACGACAGGGCCCTCATCGACCACTATCGGTGCAGCCTGCGCGAGGACGTCCGACGTGAGCTGGCCTGCAGGGATGCCACCATCTCCTTTGACCAACTGGTGGATTTGTCCATCCGGTTGGATAACCTGCTGGTCACCTGCGGACGTCCAGAGGGGGCTCTGTCGGTGCCATCTTCCAGCACCCCCGCTCCGGTGCCCATGGAGTTTGGAGAGGCTGCTCGTAGGGAGACTGGAGGAGGAGCCATCACGTGCACCATCAGTAGCCACAGAGGGCACACTGCCGTGTCGGTTCCTCTGGGAGTCGAGGCAACAGGCAGGGCACTCTGGCGTCACCCGAGGTGAGTGAGCACCACACTCATCCAGAGTCCTCTGTTGATCATCTGTTTGTATCTTTTCGTTGATTCAGGCGCAGCTGGGAATTTTATCGACAGAGCGTTAGCCCTTAGTTTAGGGATCCCCATTATTCCTGTAGTTGGACCTTTCCCGGTTCACGATCTGGATAGTGGACCATTAGGGTCCGGGCTAATCAGGAAAGCCACCATCTCCCTGGCCATGGAGACACAGGGAGGTCACGAGGAGAAAATCAGTATCTTCCTCATTGACTGTCCTGTGTTTCCCGTGGTACTAGGCCTTCCCTGGTTAGCTCATCATAACCCCACTATTTCCTGGCAACAGAGGGCTCTCACGGGGTGGTCGCAAGAGTGCTCGGGGAGGTGTGTAGGGGTTTCCATTGGTGCTACCACGGTGGAAAGTCCAGACCAGGTCTCCACTGTGCGCATCCCCCCAGAAAATGCCGATTTGGCTCTCGCCTTCTGTCAAAAGAAGGCGACTCAATTACCACCTCATCGACGTGGGGATTGTGCGATAAATCTCCTGGCAGACGCTGCGCTTCACAGGAGTCACGTGTATCCCCTGTCGCAAGCGGAGACGGTGGCTATGGAGACATATGTCTCTGAATCCCTGCGTCAGGGGTACATTCGGTCCTCCACTTCACCCGCCTCCTCGTTTCTTTTTTGTGAAGAAGAAGGATGGAGGTCTACGCCCGTGCATTGACTATAGAGGTCTCAATTAAATCACGGTGAGGTACAGTTACCTGCTACCTCTTATCGCCACGGCGATTGAGTCAATGCACTGGACACGCGTCTTCACAAAACTGGATTTCAGGAGCGCGTACCACCTGGTGCGTATCCGGGAGGGAGACGAGTGGAAGACGGCGTTCAGTACGACCTCAGGGCATTATGAGTACCTCGTCATGCCGTACGGGTTGATGAATGCTCCATCAGTCTTCCAATCGTTTGTCGACGAGATTTTCAGGGACCTGCACGGGCAGGGTGTAGTGGTGTATATCGATGACATTCTGGTATACTCCGCTACACGCGCCGAGCATGTGTCTTTGGTGCGCAAGGTACTTGGACGAGTGCTGGAGCATGACCTGTACGTCAAGGCTGAGAAATGCATGTTCTTTCAGCAAGCCGTCTCCTTCCTAGGGTATCGCATTTCCACGTCAATGGGGGAGATGGGGAATGACCGCATTTCAGCCGTGCATAATTGGCCAACTCCCACCACGGTAAAGGAGGTGCAGCGATTTTTAGGGTTTGCCAATTACTACCGGAGATTTATCCGGGGTTTTGGTCAGGTGGCTGCTCCCATTACCTCACTGCTGAAGGGGGGTCCTGTACATCTGCAGTGGTCAGTTGAGGCGGACAGGGCTTTTGGGCAACTAAGGGCTCTGTTTACCTCGGCGCCCATCCGGCTGTCGTCCAGGCCTTGAAGGCGTGGAGACATTGGCTTGAGGGGGCTAAACACCCTTTTCTCATCTGGACTGACCACCGCAATCTGGAGTATATCCGCCCATGTCCATCTTCAGCGCACCGTGCTGCGCCAGAAAGACCATCACTGCTGTGACCATCACTGCTGTGAGGCCCCGGTGTTCGCACCGGATCTCGGCCCGGAACCTGCCCCTCCGTCCGCGGTTTGTAGGGCCATTTAAAGTCCTGAGGAGAGTGAACGAGGTATGTTACAGGTTACAGCTTCCTCCTGATTACCGCATTAACCCCTCGTTCCATGTGTCTCTCCTCGGGCCGGTGGTGGCTGGTCCACTCCAGGAAGCTGAGGTGTGGGAGGTTCCTTCGCCCCCTATGGACATCGAGGGGGCCCCGGTGTACTCCGTTCGATCCATCCTGGATTCGAGACGTCGGGCAAGGGGCCTTCAATACCTCGTGGACTGGGAGGGGTACGGTCCGGAGGAGCGATGCTGGGTTCCGGAGGAGGACGTCTTGGACCCTTCTTTGCTGTGGGATTTCCACCGCCTCCGCCCGGATCGGGTCATCCCCGAGGTTGGTTTCGGCGCGCTGCTGGATCCGTGTGTCAAGGGGGGGTACTGTCACGACTTCTGCCGAAGTCGGTTCCTCTCCTTGTTCGGGCGGTGTTTGGCGGTCGACGTCACCGGTCTTCTAGCCATCATCGATCTATTTTTCATGTTCCATTTGTTTTGTCTGGTTGTCGCACTCACCTGGTTTCAATTCCCTAATTACATGTTGTATAGGTTCCCTCTGTTTCCCCCATGTCCTTGTCGGGAAATGTTTATTGTAAGTACGTGTGCTTTATGTGACTGGTGCGATACGGGTTTTTGTGCCCATGTGTTTTGTTACTTTTGTATGCAGGTAGTTATGTACATTTAACGGCTCCGGCTATTTACCACGTTCTGCTCTCCTGCGTTTGACTTCCATGCCACCAGTTAGGCACCCCTTGACAGTCGCAGGATAACGTGTATTGTATTTGAGGTTTAAAGGGCTTCTGAAGTTTGTAATTTCCACTTTGAAATTTCAGACTTGATTTTCCCTTATGAAAAATCTATCAACCCCTACAAAAATGTCCATTAATTATAACCCACAGAATAGTTCACATTTCCTTTGTTGCAAGATTATTTTCCTGCTGTATCAAACTGGCTCAAATTTAGATCCTACACCTGTACAGTAGTTTACATGTTCACCTTGAATTTTGGCTGAATCTTAATATGGTACACACATAATAGTCTACACAGTATACATTCCTTACCTAATTTCTGGCTTACAAGTCCGCCCTCCGCAGGTCTGCAATCAGTCAAATTAAACATAGCTCCTATAATAAAGAGTGCCATGTTACTGTAATCTATATTTGATTATCATGCATTGTTACCTACCTTGGAGACAACTATTAAGAAAAATATGTATGACTGTGTAATAGTTTTTTTTATCCTCCAGACAGGATATGGAAACCCTAGAAGAGAGTGCCAACATGGGTAAGAATTAGAAACCTTATTTATTAGTGCATTTATTAATTCTATTTTATGTTATAATTTAAGGTTACTTGCGTAACACCAGGTTTTCGGAAATTATGAGTGTTATATCTCACATGTGGGATTCATCAGATTCTCAGAAGCTTGAAGAACGTATTACACACTTCTGTTGGAGACAGACAGGTGTAAAGGCGAATGGCATGAGCCCCTCGCCCAACCTCCGATTATTCTCTCACACTCTTGTAGGGGAATGCGGTGAGACATCTCACTAATAGTGAGAGTTACCGTAAGTTCTCTTTCAATTATACACTTCGATATCTCACGTGGAATATGGCCAACTCCTATATCGCAAATATGCTCTCAGAAGCCAGGTAGTATCAATCCACAGAGGGCCCGACACTGAGTACAGTAATGCGCCAAAGAAGGCACAGAGATGTCCAACCCGGTAGATCCTCATTAAAAAAGAGGGGATGCCCAAAAAGCCGCATCGCAAGTCTCCTGCAAGGAGATGCCCTTGAACAGTGCCCAAGCTCTGTTGGAGTGAGCCCTCAGGCCTTCCTCTGGACACAAACATTGGAGATGCTTTTCTTTCATAGAAGGGAAGGCCGACGGGTGGTAAGTCACAAGCTTCAAGGCGAGACAATTGTAATTGTTGCTGACCTTAGGCATAGAGGTGGGGTTGGGCAACAAGTAAACCTTGGAAAAAGCCTGACACTAATGGTGAACGCAGCTCACTCACTAGCTTTGCGGGTTGAATGGCGACCAGTAAAGTGGTCTTAAAGGAGAGATATTTCAAATCAAATTGTATTTGCAACATACACATGGTTAGCAGATGTTAATGCGAGTGTAGCCAAATGCTTGTGCTTCTAGTTCCGACCATGCAGTAGTATCTAACAAGTAATCTAACAATTTCACAACAAGTACCTTGTACTATCCAGCAGCTCAAAAGGCTTCTGTGAAATAGCTTCAAGCACAATAGACAGATTCAGACCCCTTGACCTTTTCCACATTTTGTTACCTTACAGCCTTATTCTAAAATCTATAAAATAGTATTTTTCCCCTCATCAATCTACACACAATACCCCATAATGACTAAGCAAAAACAGGTTTTGAATATTTTTTGCAAGTGTATGAAGAACTTAAAACTGAAATATTACATTTACATAAGTATTCAGACCCTTTACTCAGCACTTTGTTGAAGCACCTTAGGCAGCGATTACAGCCGTGAGTCTTCTTTGGTATGACGCTACAAACTTTGCACACCTGTATTTGGGTAGTATTTCTCATTCTTCTATGCAGATCCTATCAAGCTCCGTCAGGTTGGAAGGGGAGAGTTGCTGCACAGCTATTTTCTGGTCTCTCCAGAGATGTTCGATCAGGTTCAAGTCCGGGCTCTGGCTGGGCCACTCAAGGACATTCAGAGACTTGTCCCGAAGCCACTCCTGCGTTGTGCTTAGGGTCGTTGTCCTGTTGGAAAGTGAATCTGGACAGAGAATCTTGTTTCTCATGGTCTGACAGTCCTTTAGGTGCCTTTTGGCAAACTCCAAGCGGGCTGTCATGTGCCTTTTACTGAGGAGTGGCTTCCGTCTGGCCGCTCTACCGTAAAGGCCTGATTGGTGGAGTGCTGCAGAGGATGGGAGAACCTTCCAGAAGGACAACCATATCCACAGAGGAACTCTGGAGCTCTGTCAGAGTGACCATTGGTGACCAGAGTGACCACCATCTCCCTGAGCAAGGCCCTTCTCCCCCGATTGTTCAGTTTGGCCCGGCGGCCAGCTCTAGGAAGAGTCTTGGTGGTTCCAAACTTCTTCCATTTAAGAGTGATGGATGCCATTGTGTTCTTGGGGACCTTCAATGCTGCAGAAATGTTTTAGTACTCTTCCCCAGATCTGTGCGTCGACACAATCCTGTCTCGGAGCTCTACGGACAATTCCTTCGACCTCATGGCTTGGTTTTTGCTCTGACTTGCACTGTCAAATCAAATCAAATTGTATTAGTTACATCCCCCGAATACAACAGGTGTACCTTACAGTGAAATGCTTACTTACAAGCCCCTAACCAACAGTGCAGTTTCAATTTTTTTGTCAGATGGTTACTGCGTCTCCTATACAGATATAGACCTACAGAATTTTAGATCAGAATATTTTGTATAACTACAGTATAAGCATTATATTGTAGGAGTAACTGGTAGGCCTGACAACATAATTCCTCACCTCAAGTTCAAATGTCAGAGTCAGTTGGAGCCCAGGTGCTCACTGCCTTCATAATAGGGCTGCAGTAGCTAAAGCTTAATAATAGCCACACCAAATCTTCACTAAAGTTTCTAAACGTTATTATGGTAATATCAAAGATAAGGCAAGCCATTTGTCAGAATTAGACGTTCATCCATGATTCTCAAACATCAAATTTCAAAGTTGTTCCAAACGTCAAATGTTGAAGTGTTTAAGGTTAAGTTTAGGCAGCCCCTAGTGGCCGGTTTCAACTTAATCTCCCGACATCCTCAGACATGGGCTGCATTCCAAACACTTAACAGACACACCCTTTCCCCTCAGCCTTCAAATTAAGTGGATACTTCTGATGATTTATCATGATGTCTGATGGGCATACACTTGCAGGGCAAGGGGCGAGGGAGGAAGGAATGATTTTTAAATGGACCACCCTTGCCCGGAATTTCGTCACTCGTTCATCCCGCGATGATTGTGTTTTCGCGCACCGGTAGCTTGTGGGTGCTTTATATGCGCTAGTCAATTATGATTGCATGTCTAGTTACATTAACTATACCATTATTAATATACGCCTACTGTATGATACCTATGTTATGAGAATTTCGTTATCAATGTTCATAAACTTGAATTAATCTACTCAGTCTGCAACCCAGAGTTTGTAAGATTCTGGTTGAATGAAACAGACAAGAGTCCCAGCTTACAATAGTCAAAATGTTTATTCACGAGAGCACTCTGAAGTCCATTATACAAACCCAGGCTTTATAACACAGACAAACAAGTTCAAATCTTAAGCTACGCCTTGCTCAAACAGTCTGTGTTTTTCCACTACACAGATACATTGTTTAATCTGCAACCTGTTTCATAATTTTCTGCAAGTCTAACAGTTTCTCCCCTCCACGGGTGGAGACAGAATGTCCTGTAAGGAACACAGTAGTCCAGCTTGTCTGTCGATAGCTCCTCATCATTTGTTTCCCACTTGCACCCTGCTTACATACTAAAAAGGTCCTTGTTCTAATTCTGACTAAAACTACACACATCATCTGATTATAGTTGTATGATTCTAATAAATTTCATACAATTATATGGTTTCAGGGTGGAATATTTTTAGTCATTATCTTAACATCACCTTAAACATATAAACCATTTAGTCATTATCTTACCATTACCTTAAACATATAAATCATATGAATTTCTATCATATCAATCCACCCTTTGACTAAATATTATATACACACGATTACACATCTATTTTTATTGGAATTATAAAAGTCACCCAAAATCTATCACACAAAACCAATATATGTATTTACATCTTATCCTCATCAATGACTGTCCTAGGCCTACATCCAATTATAACTCTTCTTTTCGGGATTTTCGTCATAATCTTCATTAAAAAAACAGTCTAAACATTAAATTTGGTCTCATCCAACATGGGCTCCTCGTAAGTGAAGGAACCAGAATCATCAACTAGGTTTGGAGGCATGTATTCATCATCCCACTGGCCAGAGCTCGGAATCTGTCCGTATCTCACCATCTGTTGCGTCATCGACCTGGAAATGAGACCTCGCATACACGGAATCAAACAGCCACATAATACCAACACAGTCATACAGGTGAAGGTTGCCCATAACACAGTGATCATGACATTTTTCCATTTCCCAAACATACTGTCAAATCAATTTGTTAGAGAATTATCCACCCCAGAGTTCTCTGCTAATTCGTGAGCTAATGTGGTTAAACCAGCCAGGGCCTTGGTCACTGATCCGTCTGGAGCTGTGTTATTAAAAAATAAACGTACAGCAATGAACCCCAATTATTCTACATACCCTGCCCTTTTCTGCCAATAACATATCGAAAGCCAGTCTATTTTACCAGGTCATGAGGGAGGTGGCAGATAATTGAACCCCTTAAACATATAAATCATATGAATTTCTATCATATCAAGCTAGCAAATGAATTAGCTAACTAACGTTAGCCTGCCTAGCTGGAACTTCTGAAGAAGGAAAATATTTTATTTGTACAATTTCAAAAGCTAACCAAACAAAAACATAATTACTTTTACGAGACGTGTTTGTGACTTCATGTGCATTAGTAGCACTATTTCTAAGTTATTTACTTTCGTTTATACGTACACTTGTATGTTGACTTCTCCATATTGACGTTGAGGTTTTAAGTTGCAGCAGACTGTTTTTAGCGGATGTACAATCATCGCAAATTGAATTATGGGGCATTTCAGGCCCCGAAGTGAACATAATTGTACACTCGCAAACTCAATCAAAAATGAGGGCTGAGGGGCTTACGAACTTCCCTTGTTTGGCTAATTGTTTGGACCAACGTCCAAGATGGTGACGGGGATTTCCCCAAGGGCATAAGGCGAGGGTAAGTGGAGGAGGGTGCGTCTTTTATGAGTTTTAAACGCAGCCATGGATGGATGTCTAATACTGACTTGTATCACGGGTGTCCTGGCTGATTATATTGCAGCAAACACAGAATTACAGGTGGAACTTAATTTGGCCAAAGAAAATGGCTCAACAGAATGACCGAAAACACTTGTGCACTGGTTTAAACCTTCAAATGTTTTAAACAGGCTATATTGCAGCAATTACTGTCACGTTCTTTCAAGATCGAACCCAGAAGCAGACCAGGACAAGGAGCGTAGGAAGAAGGTGAGTATTTATTTACAATTAAATGTGAAAGGGTAGATATATCCAGATGGCGTAGCGGGCAGCGGTGGTGAATTGATGAGAGGAAATAGGTGAATCCAATGGAGTAGTTGAATCCTCTGTCAACCAGGCGGGAATGGAGTGAATGATCCAGGTGAGTAACTGAAGGCAAAACAAACGGAGGTAAGTTCAAGGCAAGCAATACGTAAACGAAAACAACAAAACAAATACTATCCAACTTGAGTCTGGTACTAAGGCACAACATACTGTTCATGGCTAACGATCCGGCAGGGAATGGAAGTCAGGTCAGAGCTTTTGAAGGGGAGAGATGATGATCAGGACAGGTGTGCAGATTACTGATGGGAAACAGGTGCGGGTGAACATCAATCTCCCAACGAGCTAATTCGCCCGGCAACCAGACAGGGTGCGTTCCAGGACACCCGAAACACACTCCAGGACAGACACAGGCAAACCCAGACTCAGGAAGCGGGATTCGTGACAGTACCCCCCCTCCGACGAACGCCACCGGGCGGACTACCTGGAGCGCCAGGATGGAGGCGGTAGAAGTCACGAAGCAGGTCGTCATCCAGGATCTGACGCCGAGGAATCCAACTCCTCTCCTCTGGACCATATCCTTCCCAATCCACTAGATACTGGTACCCTCGACCCCGCCGTCTGGAGTCCATGATGCGGCGCACCGTGTAGACAGGACCACCTCCGATCATCCGAGGAGGAGGAGGACGAGGAGGAGGAGGCAACAGAGGACTGAGGTGAACCGGCTTGAGACAGGAGACATGAAAAGTGGGATGCACTCTAAGTGTTGCAGGCAACTTGAGTCGAACCACCACAGGATTAATGATTCTCTCCACTACAAACGGCCCAATGAACTTCGGTGACAACTTCCTTGACTCCGTCCGTAGAGGAAGATCCCGTGTAGCCAACCAAACCTTATCTCCAACCGTATAAGCTGGGGCAGGAATACGGCGACGATTCGCCTGGATCTGATACCGGTCAGAAACTCTAAGGAGAGCCTTCCTGGCCCGATGCCAGGTCCGGTGGCAACGACGAATGTGGGTCTGGACAGAGGGAACCGAGAGATCCCTTTCCTGAGAAGGAAACAAAGGAGGTTGGTATCCGTAAAGGCATTGGAAGGGGGACATCCCAGTGGCAGATGAAGGAAGGGTATTATGGGCATACTCAACCCAGGGTAATTGAGATGACCAAGAGGTAGGATCAGAGGAGACAAGACAACGCAGCGTGGACTCCATCTTCTGGTTGGCTCTCTCCGCCTGACCATTAGATTGTGGGTGAAATCCAGAAGTGAGACTGACTGTAGCTCCAATGGCCAAACAGAAGGATCTCCAGACAGCAGAGGTAAACTGAGGACCACGGTCAGAAACAATGTCACTGGGCAATCCGTGAACCCTGAAAATCTCCCTAACCAGGATCTCAGACGTCTCCGTAGCCGATGGAAGCTTGGAGAGAGGAACAAAATGAGCAAACTTGCTGAATCTTTCCACAATGGTCAGAATGACCGTGTTCCCAACAGAAGGGGGCAATCCCGTGACAAAATCCCGAGCCAGATGCGACCAAGGTCGCCGAGGAATAGGTAGGGGGTGAAGAAGCCCAGAGCTGGGCCGATTGGTACTTTTGTTCTGAGCACAAACAGGACATGCGGCCACGAACCTCCGGGTATCTTCTCCCATGGCAGGCCACCAAAATCGTCTGCGCAGTAGAGCCATAGTCCGAGCAACGCCAGGGTGACAAGCTATCTTGCTGGCGTGGGACCACTGAAGAACAGCAGAACGAACCGACTCAGGCACGAACAACCGACCGGGTGGACCGTTACCAGGGCCGGGCTGCGTCTGAAGGGCCGCCATCACATCCTCCTCAATCCTCCAAGTAACGGCTCCCACGACAAGGTTCTGGGGAAGAATCGTCTCAGTCTTGACCTCACTCTCCTCCGTCTTGGAGAACATCCGGGACAAGGCGTCCGCCTTGCCATTCTTCGACCCAGGTCGGAACGTCAGAGAAAAATTGAAGCGTCCAAAAAACAAAGCCCACCTGGCCTGACGGGAGTTGAGACGTTTAGCCGATTGCACGTAAGCCAGATTCTTGTGGTCAGTCCAGACCACAAACGGTTGCTCCGCTCCCTCCAACCAGTGACGCCACTCATCCAAGGCAAGCTTCACAGCGAGAAGCTCCCGGTTACCCACATCGTAGTTACTTTCAGCTGGAGAAAGACGACAAGAGTAGAAAGCGCAGGGATGGAGTTTACCGTCAGTGGAGCTACGCTGGGACAGGATGGCGCCCACCCCCACATCAGACGCGTCAACTTCAACAACAAACTGACGGGAAGTGTCAGGTTGAGAGAGAATCGGGGCGTTGGTGAATCGACTCTTCAAGTCCAGAAATGCTCGGTCTGCCTCAGGAGTCCAACAGAACCTTCTGGTGCAAGACGTCAAGGCAGTTAATGGAGCGGCCACCCGGCTGTAATCACGGATAAACCTCCGATAGAAGTTCGCAAACCCCAGGAATCTCTGGAGCTGCAATCTCGTACCGGGCTGAACCCAATCGCGAACCGCCCGAACCTTCTCTTGGTCCATCTTGATCTCTCCCCTGGAGATGATGTACCCGAGAAAGGATGTAGTGTGGGCGTGAAAATCACACTTCTCTGCCTTCACAAACAGACGGTTCTCCAATAACCGCTGCAGGACCTGCTTAACATGCTGGATGTGGCTAGAAAGCTCCTTGGAGAAAATCAAGATGTCATCCAGGTAAACGAACACAAACAGACCGATCATATCCCTCAGCACGTCATTCACCAAACATTGGAACACTGCTGGAGCGTTGGAAAGTCCAAACGGCATCACCAGGTACTCGAAATGTCCCATAGGTGTATTGAATCCAGTCAACCACTCGTCCCCCTCTTTGATCCGAACCAGATGATACGCATTGCGTAGATCAAGCTTCGTAAACACAGTAGCACCCTGTAATGAATCGAAAGCGGAGCTCATCAAGGGCAAGGGGTATTTGTTCTTGACCGTAATATCATTCAACCCCCGATAATCAATACACGGTCGAAGAGAGCCATCCTTCTTACTCACCAAAAAAAATCCAGCTCCCAGAGGTGATGACGAGGGACGAATGAGACCTGCAGCAAGAGACTCCTTTATGTAGGTTTCCAGGGCTTCTCGTTCAGGTCGAGAAATACTGTATAACCGTCCCTTGGGAAAAGCAGCTCCAGGGAACAGCTTAATCGTACAATCATAAGGTCGGTGGGGAGGAAGTGACTGAGCTTTCTGCTTACTGAACACCTCACCCAACTCGTGATATGTTTCAGGAACCAGGGACAAATCAGGAGAAGCAGACCCAACGACCCGACTGGGGACAGCATGAGAACAGGCAGTCCTGAGACAGTTAGCATGGCACTCAATGCTCCAACTAGTTACCTTACCAGTCACCCAATCGAACGAGGGATTGTGTTCCTTTAGCCAGGGATATCCAAGAACCAGAGGTACATGGGGGGGAAGGCAAAATGAAAAAAGAAATAACCTCTGAATGATTCCCCGACAACAGCATCTTAACCGGTTCAGTCCTCATAGTGATCCGTGCCAGAACACTGCCGTTCAGAGTGGTTGCTTCAATGGCTTCCGGTAATTGCTCCTTGGAAAGCCCCAGCTGTTCCACTAAGTCGGCATCAATGAAGCTGTCATCGGCACCTGAATCGATGAAAGCGTTAATCGCTATACTCTGATCCTTATTTATGAGGGTAGCAGGAAAACGAGGTCTGACAGAACTCTTAAGAGGTTGAAACTGGCTCGCTAACAAACCTCCCAAACTTAACGAGCCGAGCAGTTTAACGGGCGCTGAGGACAAACGGAGATGTAATGTCCCGAACTACCACAGTAGAGGCAGCTGTTGGTCTCACGTCTACGTTGGCGCTCGTCCTTAGTTAACCCGTGCCGCCCCACTTGCATAGGTTCAGGATCTGGCGGCCGAAATCCTCCACTTATCCCGTGTGAAGGAAAATGATCAACCCGTTCTGGTCCATCTCCTGAACCGAATGATAACCGAGTCTCAGATTGATTAGATGGACCCCACTTCTTCTCCCTCCTTCTCTCTCGGACTCTATTATCTACCCGAATAGCTAAGGTGACCAAACTATCTAGGTCACTAGGCTCTGGATAGGAGATCAGCTCGTCCTTGAGTTGTTCCGACAACCCCTGGTAAAAAAACGTTTGTAGTGATTCCTCATTCCAACCACTCTCCACAGCCAATGTCCTGAATTCTATCACAAAGTCTGCCACACTGAGAGTTCCTTGGCGAAGACAGAACAAACGTTTAGCTGCGTCCTTACCTCGGACTGGATGGTCAAAAAGCTTTCTCATCTCTGCCGTGAAACCCTGGTATGACGTCATGCGGGTGTCCCGTCGTTCCCAAACAGCTGAAGCCCATTCCAGAGCTCTTCCACGCAGCAGTTCAATAACAAAGGCTATCCTAGCCTTATCTGTGGCGTAAGAGTAGGGCTGCAGATCAAAAACTAACCCACATTGCAAAAGAAATGAACGGCATCCTCCCAGATCTCCCTCGTACTTATCCGGTGTCGGAACCTTGGGCTCACGGAAGGAACCCGCTCCCGAATCGGCAGGTGATATGGGTGAAACAGGTGGTAGATGATCCACCGGCAACCTGAGCTGATCCTGGATACTCGTTAATCTATCCGATAAGTTTCGGATCGAACCCACTATATCATGTAGCGCCGTCTTGTGTTGTCCCAACATCTTCTCCTGCTGGGTGATTGCATGGCAAACGGAGTCCAGGTCCGCTGGGTTCATCACTGGCCGGATCGTTCTGTCACGTTCTTTCAAGATCGAACCCAGAAGCAGACCAGGACAAGGAGCGTAGGAAGAAGGTGAGTATTTATTTACAATTAAATGTGAAAGGGTAGATATATCCAGATGGCGTAGCGGGCAGCGGTGGTGAATTGATGAGAGGAAATAGGTGAATCCAATGGAGTAGTTGAATCCTCTGTCAACCAGGCGGGAATGGAGTGAATGATCCAGGTGAGTAACTGAAGGCAAAACAAACGGAGGTAAGTTCAAGGCAAGCAATACGTATACGTAAACGAAAACAACAAAACAAATACTATCCAACTTGAGTCTGGTACTAAGGCACAACATACTGTTCATGGCTAACGATCCGGCAGGGAATGGAAGTCAGGTCAGAGCTTTTGAAGGGGAGAGATGATGATCAGGACAGGTGTGCAGGACAGGTGTGCAGATTACTGATGGGAAACAGGTGCGGGTGAACATCAATCTCCCAACGATCTAATTCGCCCGGCAACCAGACAGGGTGCGTTCCAGGACACCTGAAACACACTCCAGGACAGACACACAGGCAAACCCAGACTCAGGAAGCGGGATTCGTGACAATTACCAACAAAGGCAAGTGCCTACAGAACCCAACAAATGACAGAAATAGGCTAATGTTATTTATTTTAAACTAAATATGGAGCACACAATTAAAAAGACAGTGAATTTAATTTAGCCAATTAAAATGTCTAAAATAATTAAACAAAACAGGTTTTGCATATTTAAAGAGCTGGTATTGATTGATAAATAAAATTACAATAATAGCAATTGTAACAGTATAACTTTACGTCGTCCCCTCGCCCCGACACGGGCGCGAACCAGGGACCCTCTGCACACATCAACAACTGACACCCACGAAGCGTCGTTACCCATCGCTCCACAAAAGCCGCGGCCCTTGCAGAGCAAGGGGCAACCCTACTTAATGTCTCAGAGCAAGTGACATAACTGATTGAAATGCTACTAGCGCGCACCCGCTAACTAGCTAGCCATTTAACATCCGTTACACTCACCCCCCTTTCAACCTCCTCCTTTTCCGCAGCAACCAGTTATCCGGGTCAACAGCATCAATGTAACAGTACAACTTTACGGCGTCCCCTCGCCCCGACACGGGCGCGAACCAGGGAACCTCTGCACACATCAACAACGGTTGCCCACGAAGCATCGTTACCCATCGCTCCACAAAGGCCGCGGCCCTTGCAGAGCAAGGGGCAACCCTACTTAATGTCTCAGAGCAAGTGACGTAACTGATTGAAATGCTACTAGCGCGCACCCGCTAACTAGCTAGCCATTTCACATCCGTTACACAATGATATGCAATAATACAATAATAATAATGATGATAAAACAAATAATTATAAATGTATTTAAGTTCCCAAATTGCATTCTACTTGAATAGGGAGTTGCATAGTAGCCTGCATTTGGCTGCCCAATGCTCTTCTCATCTTAGTCCACCACAATATTAAAACGTATATTAAATTCCCCTTGTTCTGCCCTCACAATTTGTAAACTACAAAGCTTGGCAGACAGCTTACACTCTTCCAATAAAGAATCAGGAGGCATTGGTACCGTTAATAATCTTTAGTAGAAGATATTTTGTTTGTAAAACTGTAACAGATACAGAAAGGAATACATGTATTAGAAAAGTCACTATATACATTCACACAAATGAATAAAAATAAAGAACAGCATTTCTATCACGGGCTAGCAACAGGAAAACAAGCCTAGCTAGCCAACATGACCGTGCAGAAATGATGACAATTTACATCACATGAAAGGTGCCACAAAACATTTACATTACATTTAAGTCATTTAGCAGACAAAACTTATACACACACAATCTAAGTGTCCATATAGCATAATAACTGTGCTTTAGCACTGTCACGAGATATCTGAACACTTAAAATAGCTAGATACATCCAAAAGCCAAAGAAGCTCAATTCCGTCACAAAACATTATCTAGGATGATAACACACAATGTTAAGTGAATAGGCAATAGTTAGCGCAATTAGTTTAGCATCATCGAAACTTAGAAAACTAGAATAAACATGTAAAAAACATAATTATTCTAGAAACACAATTTTAATTAGCAAAAGCATGTTCTTGCTCCCAGACAGACTAAATAACTTCTTTGCTCGCTTTGAGGACAATACAGTGCCACTGACACGGCCCGCTGCCAAAACCTGCTCCTTCACTGCAGCCGACGTGAGTAAAACATTTAAACGTGTTAACCCTCGCAAGGCTGCAGGCCCAGACGGCATCCCCAGCCGCGTCCTCAGAGCATGCGCAGACCAGCTGGCTGGTGTGTTTACGGACATATTCAATCAATCCTTATCCCAGTCTGCTGTTCCCACATGCTTCAAGAGGGCCACCCTTGTTCCTGTTCCCAAAAAAGCTAAGGTAACTGAACTAAACGACTACCGAACCGTAGCACTCACTTCCGTCATCATGAAGTGCTTTGAGAGACTAGTCAAGGACCATATCACCTCCACCCTACCTGACACCCTAGACCCACTCCAATTTGCTTACCGCCCCAATAGGTCCACAGACAACGCAATCGCAACCACACTGCACACGGCCCTAACCCATCTGGGCAAGAAGAATACCTATGTGAGAATGCTGTTCATCGACTACAGCTCAGCATTTAACACCATAGTACCCTCCAAACTCGTCATCAAGCTCAAGACCCTGTGTCTCGACCCTGCCCTGTGCAACTGGGTACTGGACTTCCTGACGGGCCGCCCCCAGGTGGTGAGGGTAGGGAACAACATCTCCACCCCGCTGATCTTCAACACTGGGGCCCCACAAGGGTGCGTTCTGAGCCCTCTCCTGTACTCCCTGTTCACCCACGACTGCGTGGCCATGCACGCCTCCAACTCAATCATCAAGTTTGCAGACAACACTACAGTGGTTGGCTTGATTACCAACAACGACGAGACGGCCTACAGGGAGGAGGTGAGGGCCCTCGGAGTGTGGTGTCAGGAAAATAACCTCACACTCAACATCAACAAAACAAAGGAGATGATTGTGGACTTCAGGAAACAGCAGAGGGAGCACCCCCTATCCACATCGACGGGACAGCAGTGGAGAGGGTAGTAAGTTTTAAGTTCCTCGGCGTACACATCACGGACAAACTGAATTGGTCCACCCACACAGACAGCGTTGTGAAGAAGGCGCAGCAGCGCCTCTTCAACCTGAGGAGGCTGAAGAAATTCGGCTTGTCACCAAAAGCACTCAAAAACGATGCAAAAAACAATGCAAAAAACGATTAGAGCATCCTGTCGAGCTGTATCACCGCCTGGTACGGCAACTGCTCCGCCCACAACCGTAAGGCTCTCCAGAGAGTAGTGAGGTCTGCACAATGCATCACTGGGGGCAAGCTACCTGCCCTCCAGGACACCAACACCACCCGATGTCACAGGAAGGCCATAAAGATCATCAAGGACAACAACCACCCGAGCCACTGCCTGTTCACCCCGCTATCATCCAGAAGGCGAGGTCAGTACAGGTGCATCAAAGCAGGGACCGAGAGACTGAAAAACAGCTTCTGTCTCAAGGCCATCAGACTGTTAAACAGCCACCACTAACATTGAGTGGCTGCTGCCAACATACTGACTCAACTCCAGCTCACTTTAATAATGGAATTGATCAAAAATGTATCACTAGCCACTTTAAACAATGCCACTTAATATAATGGATATGTATATACTGTACTCTATCATCTACTGCATCTTGCCATCTTTATGTAATACATGTATCACTAGCCACTTTAAACTATGCACTTTTATGTTTACATACCCTACATTACTCATCCCATATGTATATACTGTACTCGATACCATCTACTGCATCTTGCCTATGCCGTTCTGTACCATCACTCATTCATATATCTTTATGTATATATTCTTTATCCCTTTACACTTGTGTGTATAAGGTAGTAGTGGTGGAATTGTTAGGTTAGATTACTTGTTGGTCATTACTGCATTGTCGGAACAAGAAGCACAAGCATTTCGCTACACTCACATTAACATCTGCTAACCATGTGTATGTGACAAATAAAATTTGATTTGATTCTAATAACAAAGAATTACTTACAGACTTATCTTTTATCTTTAGCCTAGTAAGATGGAAAAATGGAGCTTGTCTGTCTGTTGTTGTTGTTGCTCGGATTGTTCTAACAGGAAATAGCTCTGAACCGTTAGCTAATTAAAAGCTACAGTACCCAAATGCTCCACTAGATGACAACATAGGACAATATAATACTTTGTACGGAAGTACAGCTATCAGAACACCCCTTACAGACTTTTCACTATAGGCATTGTCTTTTTTTGCACTCAAACTTTTGTTTTACTTTAATGAGAAAAAAAAGAAACCTGCACACGCGAGTTTCTTATTTTTTCCCTCATCTTATTCAACTGTTACCATCAAATCAAATTTTATTAGTCACATGCGCCAAATACAGTGAAATGCTTACTTACGAGCCCCTAACCAACAGTGCAGTTTAAGAATAAGAGATAAAGGTAACAAGTAATTAAAGAGCAGCAGTAAAAAATAATAATATATACAGGGGGGTGCCGGTACAGAGTCATTGTGTGGGGGCACCGGTTAGTTGAGGTAGTATGTACATGTAGGTAGAGTTAGTTAAAGTGACTATGCATAGACAACAGAGAGTGGCGTGCGTGGAGGTGGGTGGGGCAATGCAAATTGTCTGGGTAGCCATTTGACTAGATGTTCAGGAGTCTTATGGCTTGGGGGTAGAAGCTGTTAAGAAGTTTCTTGGACCTAGACTTGGCGCTGCGGAACCGCTTGCCGTGTGGTAGCAGAAAGAACAGTCTATGACTAGGGTGGCTGGAGTCTTTGACCATTTTTAGGGCCTTCCTCTGACACCGCCTGGTATAGAGGTCCTGGATGGCAGGAAGCTTGGCCCCAGTGAAGTGATGTAATGGTCCGTTCGCACTACCCTCTGTAGTGCCTTGCGGTCGGAGGCCGAGCAGTTGCCATACCAGGCAGTGATGCAACCAGTCAGGATGCTCTCGATGGTGCAGCTGTAGAACCTTTTGAGGATCTGAGGACCCATGCCAAATCTTTTCAGTCTCCTGAGGGGGAATAGGTTTTGTCATGCCCGCTTCACAACTGTCTTGGTGTGCTTGGACCATGTTAGTTTGTTGGTGATGTGGACACCAAGGAACTTGAAGCTCTCAACCTGCTCCACTGCAGCCCCATTGATGAGAATGGGGGTGTGCTCGGTCCTCTTTTTCCTGTAGTCCACAATCATCTCTTTTGTCTTGATCACGTTGAGGGAGAGGTTGTTGTCCGGGCACCACACGGCCAGGTCTCTGACCTCCTCCCTAAAGGCTGTCTCGTTGTTGTCGGTGATCAGGTCTACCAATGTTGTGTCATCGGCAAATTTAATGATGGTGTTGGAGTCGTGCCTGGCTGTGCAGCCATGAGTGAACAGGGATTACAGGAGGGGGCTGAGCACGCACCCCTGAGAGGCCCCTGTGTTGAGGATCAGCGTGGCGGATGTGTTGTTACCTACCCTTACAACCTGGGGGCGGCCAGTAGGCTATCATAGCCAGCCTCTGCTGGACAATTTGGCCCACTACAATGTTATTTACCTGCTTGAAAAAAAAATGTATTGTCCAAAAGCCGGCAATTACCAGCTAAGGGAAACCCTGCCGCATTATCTCATTTGAGTTGTGTTTCCATCTCATTTAAATTGACTTGTTGCAGATAAGTCTGTACGTAAATATGTAGTGCACATAAAAATAACTTTTGAGGTTAAATTCCCATGTACCGAATACAAAATACAAGTTAATTGGGTTTACATAGCATTTTCAACTCTTGGCCTGATGGTTTTGTTACAAAGAATGTTGTGTAGTGTGAGCACCAGAGGGGTGTAGCGGTGGGAAAGGCTGGCTTTTGGCCCCACCTGGTGGCTAAACCACTCATTACCAGGTGTGGTACTCCCAACAGATACTTCATTGACTGCAGCTGCACATCTTGTACAGCTCCTGCAATTAGGGTGGCAGAACATGGGGATGCAGTGAATTCAGGGGGGAGAGAGCCCTGAGGAGGACACGCCAAACCTCTGTCGCAAACATTGGACCAGTCAGCACCCAATGCCTAAGGTTTGAAGCTCTCTCTGCCCTTGGGTAAAAATTACCTCCCCCAGTGATTTAGGTTTATGTTCAGTTAAAGGGCCAGTTGTTGATTTTGAGTATTGGCCATATTTCTTTGTGAGAACATTCTTTTGGGACATGATGATTCCCCAAGATACCTGTGAACCAATTTCTTACGTTAATAAATCCCCTTAGAGTGCTGAATTGACTTGTCTGTCTCTTGGTTTTGCAGTACCACACGTGACAGACTCCTCCACTTATGGAGTTGTTACAGCAGGTATAGCGAATGTGTCCAGTATTTTATCGGCACGTGCAGGTATTGGCACTCTTGCATATACAGTACAGGTATAATCTAATAAGATTATTATGGACAAATGATGGGTTAAATTATTTTTATTTGTTAAATGGAAGCCGAGCATCAATCATGTCACCAGAATAAGACCCTTAATATTTATTGAAAGGAGCATCAACTTTATCACTGTGCTCTTTCACCACCCTGTGAAGTTCATCATAATTTATTTAATCTGTAGCCTAATAAACTGCATGCTTTCCCATGATGTCGTGGAATGTTTTATCAGATATATAGGCTACTTTACTAGCGTTAAAAGGCTGGATGGGAACCTGGTTAATGCCAAGCCATTTCGAGGATGCTGGAATTATATTTTGGATGACCGTGCGTATGCCGACAGGAGACTTTTGAAGTAGCCTAATTAAATGAACACTGTGACTAGTTGTGTTTATGCCACATAAAAGGTAATACATTAAAGTTAAATTACAAAAATGAAAGTTATATCTAAGCGTTAGGTTCTATGTGTGTAAGCAATACCTGCTTGGATTGGAGAGGAGGCAGAGCGCGTGATAAGCTTTCTTGAATAACTGGGTCTGCCGAGAGCATATGTGGCCAAATTATTATAGGACGACTTGTTATATTGTTTTTGTGCATATGAGTGATGTTCTATCGATTCCCTGGGTCAGTTTCAGTGGCGACTCGTCATTCAGGGCTGTTTTGAGCCCTGAATGACGGGTCGCCACTGGTCGTTTTTATGTGTATCTGAGTTCTTGGCGTCCAAGTGTAACAGGTGCTGTACTCAGTGTTGCTAACTTAATGACTTTGTCTCTATATTTATCGAGTATTCAGACCCCTCTAGCAACACATTTTTTTTTTAAATCAACTAGCGACAAATCTAGCGACTTTTTCTGGTGTTATTGGAGACTGACGTGAAAGCATCGTATCGTTCTTACTCTTCTCAACGTGGGCCCCACCCCTGTGCCAAAGCACTCACAGGCGGCCCAGTCCTCGCGCAGTAGTCCCTCCCAGCTGCAGTCAGAGCAGGAGGGGTGCGTCCAGACTGCAAATGAATCGTGCATGCGGGAAACCGCCACTGGCTGATACTGCCCTGGCTTACATTCAGGGCGGGATGTAAATGTAAAATGTTCTTGTCTAAAATAAATCACTGCACAAAAATAAATCACTGCATTTGACTAACACTGCCTCAGTCACTTACTCACCTTGTCCACTGTGGGGGTTTTTACATCACTAAGTTTGGCGTAGAAATCAGCCTTACAATACAGGCACATGTATCATCTCCAATAAACGGCTTCAACCAGCCTTTGAATTCAGGGTTTGATTCCCACTCCTTTATGTATTTTTGAGTGTACAGTTTAGACTAAGACATGATGAACTAGCCAGCTAGATGTTTAGCTTATGTCACAGAGGCACACACACACACAGTGGACAAGGTGAGTCTGCACTTGGGTCTTACCTTGATTCCTGAAAATTACAGCAATGCAAAGTGGGAAATGGCCCAGATGGCTACCCAATCGAATGTTACAATAAGTTTTCTGATGAACTGGCACCCCTCCTGCTCGAAATGATCAAAAAATCCCTCGACCAGCGTGTTTTACCCCTGACAGAGGCATCGATTATACTTTTGTTAAAACCAGGCAAAGATGCGTCTGAGTATGGCTCATACCGATCTCACTTTTAAATGCAGATATTAAAATATTAACAAAATTGCTCGCCTCTCGAATAGTCTACTATGACAGACATATCAATGAATCAGACAATGTGTATTAAGGGTCGCCACTCCTTTTCTAACATTAAACATCTGCTTAATGTCATACACTCTCCTGCATCTTTGGACGTTCCGTAAGCAATTCTCTTAAGATATGGCGAAGGCATTTGACAGGGTAGAATGGAATTATTTATTCTCTGTAATGGGAAAATGTGGCTTTGGTGCAAACTGCATTTCCTGGGTCTGACTGTTTTACTCATCATCCAAGGCATCAGTACTTACAAACAAACTTTGTTCATAGTATTTCCCATTATCAAGGGCCACACACCGAGGATGTCCAATGTCCCCTCTGTTATTTGCCCTGAAGATGGAACCCATTTCTATAAAGCTAAAGGCATCTTACTTTAGCTGTTAAAGTGAATTGTATCAAGATGAATGCATTGCCCAGTTTTCTGTATATGTTCCAATGTCTCCCTCTTTTCTACCAAAGTCTTTTTCCAGTTTAGTGGATAAGCTTATATTTTTTTATAGGGCAGTGGGAGTCCAAGAATACGTAAAGCATTCCTCCTAACTTTATTTTTTATTTTATTTCACCTTTATTTAACCAGGTAGGCTAGTTGAGAACAAGTTCTCATTTGCAACTGCGACCTGGCCAATGTATTATGTATTAAGACTTTTATGTATTATTACTGGACAGCAAATATACAACAAATTGTTTACTGGCTTTGCAGCCCAGAAACTGTGGTGTCAAACAGAAGCCAACTCCTGTTTCTCTTCTTCTTTGCCAGCTTTAGTCACCTCTAAGATTTGTCTTTCAACTTTGAGCTACACATCCGATCCAATTGTTGTCAATACTCTTAAAATTGGAACTCAATTCCGTCACCTCTTCCCAGCTAAACTGGATTCAGATTTTAGGCTGTGGCAGAGGAATGGTCCTAATGTTTGACCTTTTATATTAATGGTACCTTTGCCAATTTTGATGACCTCTATCAAATGGAATCTACCCAGTTTATTTGCACTGAAAGCCTTTCCAATTCTATCACCGGATCAGATTTGGATGCCCTTTTGAAACCAACTTTTCAACTGAAGGGACTCATATGCTGTAATTTTTTGATAATCATGCCCCTTGATAACCCATCACTTAATAAAATCTGATCTGAGTGGGAAAAGGAAATTGGTGGAGAAATCTCTGATGAAGTCTGTAATAGTGCCTTACTTAGGGTAAATGGAAGCTCCTCTTGTGCCCGGCTCAGTCTTATACAGTTTAAGATTCGTATTCATTTCAGTAAGGTCAGATTGTCAACATTCTACCAAAATATTGATGGTATATGTGATGGTATTCTGGTCCTGCACTCGTCTGGCAGACTATTGGTCCACTACTTTCAAAACACTTTCTGAAGCATTTGCTATAGAGTTGCAGCCTAGTGCAGAAATTGTTATTTTTGTGGTACCAAACAACAACCCTGCCTGACCAATAGACCGCTAGCTGCCATTGCCTCCCTGTTGGCCCGCAGAAGATTTTATTGGATTGGAAATCTATCAATCCTCCTCCTCCCTTAGCCTCTCTTTGGCTCGAAGATTTGATGCTGTTCCTAAAACCAACACATTTTATTCCACCTGGGACCTGATGTTCTATTTTGAACAGCTCCAAACACTTCCTCCAGATTAGTACTCTTGGCCTCATCCCCACCCCTTGAGGTTACTGCTATATAGGCCTATTATGATCACCCAATTATCTGAAATTGTTAGGCTATTACATTTTTGCTTTGTATTGAAGTAACATTGTTGGATACTTTTTTTTTCTTTCTGATATGTAACTCAAAGACTTTCCCTTTCTTTTTAAATGTGTTTGGAGGCATTCTGCGAGGGGGGACAAAAAGGAGAAAAATGTACTATGTCTTTATGTTTTATCTTTCATTCACTGTGAATAAAAATATTACATATAAAAAAACAACAATAAAGCTTTGCGTTCCTATAATGTTTTTATTTGTTTCACGCTGTTGGCGGGAGGTCAACTCAAATCAAATGTTATCTGTCACATGTGCCGAATACAACATATAACCTTACCATGAAATGCTTACTTACAAGCCCTTAACCAACAATGAATCTAGACTTGGTGCTCCGGAACCGCTTGCCTTGCAGGAGCAGAGAGAACAGTCTATGACTTGGGTGACTAGAGTCTTCGGCAATTTTTTGGACCTTCCTCTGACACCGGATGGCAGGAAGCTTGACCCCAGGGATGTACTGGGCCGTACGCACCACCCTCTGTAGCACCTTATGATCAGATGCCGAGCGGGTCTAGGGTATCCGGGAGGATGCTGTTGATGATAGCCATGACCAGCCTTTCAAAGCACTTCATGGCTACAGACGTGAGTGCTACGGGCGGTAATCATTTAGACAGGTTACCTTCGCTTCCTTGGGCACAGGGACTGTAGTGGTCTGCTTGAAACGGCAGGGTAGCCTAGTGGTTAGCCTAGTGGTTAGAGCGTTGGACTAGTAACCGGAAGGTTGCAAGTTCAAATCCCCGAGCTGACAAGGTACAAATCTGTCGTTCTGCCCCTGAACAGGCAGTTAACCCACTGTTCCTAGGCCGTCATTGAAAATAAGAATTTGTTCTTAACTGACTTGCCTAGTTAAATAAAGGTAAAAAAAAACAAACAAAAAAACATGTAGTTATTACAGACTCAGTCAGGGAGAGGTTGAAAATGTCAGTGAAGACACTTGCCAGTTGATCCATGCATGCTTTGAGTACACGTCCTGGTAATCCATCTGGCCCCACTGCTTTGTGAATGTTGACCTGTTTAAAGGTCTTGCTCACATCGGCTACCGAGAGCGTTATCACACATTCATCCAAAACAGCTGGTGCTTGCCTCGAAGCGAGCATAAAAGGCATTTACTTCATCTGGTAGGCTCGCGTCATTGGGCAGCTCGCATCTGGGTTTCCCTTTGCAGTCCGTAATAGTTTTCAAGCCCTGCCACATCCGACGATATGTAGCTAGATGTAGTATGCTAATGTTAACTAGCTGGCTCATTGTTGCTCATGAAAGGAAGTTAGTCTAGCGAGCAACCATTTTAGCCAGGTAGCCTAGGACAACAAAACTAAAAGCGTGTACTGTATGACAGAGTCATAGACCGTTTCGTCAACATGAAAGAGATGAGGATGGCATTGGAGTTTCTCTACAAGTAGAGTGAGTCAACATGTTTATTCTACTTGTACGAACGTACATGCACACACCGACACATCAGAACCATGGACAGCCACATCATTTAGGTTACATTGATTGGACTAAATTGTTTTTGGTATCTTTTGGTTGTCACTGTATTAGACTAAGGAAAGGTGATTTGATGATGTTGAAGTTGAAATGGTGCTGGAAAAGTGGCGGCAGTTCCTGTTTTCTTTGGGACTTAAGGTAACTCTCAATGGTTCGAAATCAATAGTAGTTTAGTGGTCAAAAATGTCTGAAACAATAACTTGCTTGTCTACGCTGTAGGTCAAGTTTCTGTTTGTTACATGCAATATGCTTTGTGGACTTCACCGGACAGAGGTAGTTCTCCTGTTTTGTTCTGAAACAAAGGTGTGACTGAATTTATTCTGCCACTGTGTCTTCTTATTGTCTCGGCCTTTACGCCTATATATCACGGTCGCAAGGTATATGACCTAACAGGTAAAAGAGCAAAGAATGCAATTATCACAACACAGGCTGTAATATGGCATTTTTTCTGGCTTCCCCAGTGATTTTACCCATGCACCGCTACTGAGCTTGCATTGTTATTGTTAGCGGCTTGTGCCATTCTCTGGGACGAGTTTCGTTTGATTTGAGCTTGAGAGGCAGCCTCACCGCTGCTCCCTCCCCTCACTGACCATCAAATACAAGCCATCAGTCCAGTATTTTGTTTTTAAAGCAAATTATGCTCACTTAGCTGTGCCTCACAAGTAATACACCAAATTATCTATTACCAGTGTGATCATATACCACTTTTTAAAAATATAATTCCTAAATTATCTGAGAAGAACAACATTAGCAGGGCAATTCAAGCATAGCCAAATGCAGTGATAATGTATAGCCTACTGCACAAACGTCAATGCTACAGAACTGTTTTTAATTGGTTAATGTTGCAAAGGCATATGTATTTTAAGTCATTCTTAAAAACATCTGACCGGTAGATCTTAGCTTGCATTTTGACTCAAAGTGATCTTGACTCAGAAAAGGTTGGTGACCACTGAGCTAGATGTTGGTAGCTAGCTATCTTTCGTCTTGACGGCTAGTGGCGTAGCTTACGCTAGCACGGGCTGGTACTTGGTTTAAACCTTACAAAACTTGCAGGACTCGTTAGAGAGCTGCCAGATAATGTTTGTTTCACATGGGGTATGGGGGCCCTTTATAACTCCGGGAGAAAAGTATTGCTAACTGGGTTATGCGCGTGCTAGTCGACGCTTAGCAGTGAGGCTTTTGTGTTAGCTAGCTAGTATTCACCCAGTGGGCTAATATTCTAGCTATAGCTAGCACCTCGTTATCCGCGCGAGAAGTGTTGCTTCGTCGGTCTAGAGAAATTCTTTTGACCGTTGCATGGTGAGGTGTAACCAGTCAGTTTAGCCAATGAAACAAGTGAACATTAGATGTACTAAATGAGAAAGCAAGCTGGTGATACCACCATAGGTGGAAGATTGCCAGCAACCAGCACATGGGCTAAGGTTGTTATAGATAGCATTACTTGTGCTACCAAATATGCACGTAGGAAACTCCTGGATAGCTTGCTTTCCAACGAGCAAGCCAAGTTAACTTGTGCCTTGCAGTGTGAGCTAACCAAGTCTCAGTAGCTAGCTGTGTGACACTAGCTACCACAGGAGACAAAGCATGTAGCAAGTTAGCACAGTGCTAGCCGGAAAAAGCTAATCCTTTAACAATGTGAACGTAGCTAGCTTTCGCCTTGTGGGCTAGTACCCTAGCTAGTTAGCACAATGTGAGTCAAAGGAAGCTAGCGCTTTGTTAGTCTTGCAACAATTAAAAGCGTGGCTCTCGACCAATAAGCAGTGACGCTAGGACGAAGGGTCTAGTCAACGTGGAATGGTAGTGGATTGAGCTAAACGAGAGAGCGAACTAGCAATTCTACCCTCTAGTTGGTATGATAGCTAGCCTTGCGGTGAGCTAGCCAGGTTGTCTCATTAGCTAGTCATGTGATGCTAGCTAATCACAGGAGACAAACGGAAGAAAAAGCGGAAAAGCTAATTCTACATAATTCTTTCCTTGCGGCACACTAGTGAACAGTTGAACAGGAAAACAGATCAAGTCATGCTGATGAGAGCTTAGAGTAGTACTATTCGTGTGGAAGAGAGGTGAGAATAACCAGATAATGAGGGGTGGGGCTCACCTCATTCACCACTCAACCTGTCTGCCTCCTACAGACGTGTGTAATAGGTTCATTGAGCTTCTGAGATTCTGGTGAATCCCACATGTGAGATATCAAAATTAATAATTGAAAGAACAGTTGTTTTTGTGACTTTGCTGTGTATGTTTGTTTAATAATCTTTGACTTTGTTTTTCACAACATAGTGGAAGACTCTGGTATTCTGCCAATTGAGAAATGGACAGAGTCTGACGTCAGCTTTTGGATGAGATCTATAGGAGTGAAAGATAAGTATATTCAGACACTTGAAAAGGAGGAGGTCAATGGGAAAATTCTTTTAGAACTTACAGAAGATGATCTGAAACAAGAGACCGGAATTACATCCTTAGTGGCTCGGCTGATCATCAGAAAAAGAAATGAGTTTGTAGACAAAGGGCTAAAAATAAAGGAAATTAAGGGAAGTCAGCAAAGTGGTCATGGCAAACAAAAGGGAGGCAAAAAGGGAAAGAAAGATGTTGATCACAAGAAGGATGAAACAGACCAAATCTGTCCAGAAGCAGAGCCACAAGCACACCAAGATCAGTTTGTCTGTGTGTTACCCACAAAGAGGGACTGCAAGCCACGACCATTTGGCAAAGAAGGCATTAATTTCACATATGCCAAACATAGTGTTCTGCAACCTGAATCTGGTGTAGATGATCTGATATCTCCCTGTCATGAGTACAAGTCACTTGAAAAAGCTGCCAAATTGGAACGCACGAGACTACAGGCAAAATTTGCCAAAGAGGTTCTCAAATTCGGTAGTGGCTGCATGAATATCAGATCAAATGGCACAATACACTTTGGTGTGATGGACAGTAGGGATGATGCAGGCTATGTGCATGGTGAGATAATCGGTGTTCCGGTTTCTGAGAAAGATATATATGTTGATGCATTGGATCACATTGAAAGGAGTTTCTCTCGCTCTGACAGCGAGCATGTGCGACAGTGCATACGCCCACCTCGGTTTATAGAGGTTATGGACATAAATAGCACAGAAAAAAGGTATGTGGTGGAGGTTGATATTGTTCCCTCCATAAGCATTGTTAAGAACCGAGTGTACTCTGTTCGCCTGCCAAACTTCAAGGAGTCCTCTAACAAGATTGAGCATGAAAAGGAAACAATCTATCGCAGGGTAGGATCAAAAACCGAGCCAGTGAGTGATCAAAATGACTTCTACCAGCGAGTCAGAGACAGAGATGCCCAAAGAGAAGAGGCTGAGCATCGCCGATATGTTAATACCCCGGAAATCTGCCAAGACCTCGGAAGGAAACTCACCATGCTGATAACCAGTGGCAAGAAATTCATTGAAAAGGAGAAATGGTACATTCTTGTCACTAACAAGTTCAAACCAGATGATTTGAGCAGCATTGACTTCTTGCTCAACATGAACATTTTCTGTGTGTTCGACTTTGACCCGGATTCTAAAGTGTCAGGATTCTGCAGTAAATACATTCAGCACCATGCTGCAAATATGCATTTCATGCAGAACTACCAAAAGCCAAATCATAAGAGCATTGAAGACTTTGTGAGCGATTTGCATTTGTTTGAGCAAACAAGCTGGATATTTTGCAATGGACGAAGCGATTACAAAGGGAATGAAATGCCCTGTGATCATGATACATGGATCCAAACAAAAGTTACACTCCTGAGGGAATCTGTGTCACTGATCTGCAAACAGATCTTACCAAAAGGAGCATTCCTGGTGGTCTTCCTTCTCACATCCCCAGTCGAGAAACCACTCTTGCACACTTTCTTGGAATTCTTCACTGATATGGAGGGTCATGAAGACATCATCTGCATCTCAGAATCTGAGGAGAACTATCAGAAATGGCAACGCTTTGCTGAAGGTTCATGTGAAACAGAAACTGTGAACCGTTCCAGTGTTGTCGGGATGAAAATGAGCCATGTTGATGCGACACTGCAGCAAATTCAACCTGTAACTTCTCGAGCCTCCAAACACTTGCCTGTCTACCTGAAAGGACAGTGCCATCTTGAAACTCGTGAGGAGGAACAAATGCATTCTTTGGATATCCTGAGTGTTGACCTTTGTGATGAAACAAGTGAGGACTTCATCAAAGAAGAGAAGGACAACATTGAAAGACAGTTTTACCACGGGGGAAGAGTGACCTGGTTGAATTTCTGGCTTGCAGAGAAGAAGTTTGTTGGAGAAGTGATTCAAAGGGATGCATACAGGGATGTCTCCGGACTTCTCACTGACACTATGAAATGGGGTGTAGACAGACCTGTGAACAGTATCAACATCTACCATCACCCAGGAAGCGGTGGAAGCACAGTGGGAAGGCAAGTCTTATGGAACAAGAGGACAGACCTAAGATGTGCTGTTGTGAAGCCGTCATACTCAGCAGCCACTGTATCTGAACATGCTGTTCAACTCAGAGAGTATGAGGAAAAAGATCCTGAGAAATGTCTCCCAGTGCTCCTGCTGATTGAGGACTGTGACAAAGAATACCTTGATGAGCTGAGGAATGAATTAGAGTTTGCCATCAACACTAAGAAAATCAAACAAGGAACACCTTGCTTCATTCTGTTGAGCTGCAGACGATCACATAACCCAGAGAAGATGTGCAAAGACTCACCATTGCAGAATGTAGCTGTCACTCACAAACTATCAAAAAAAGAGAAGAGACAGTTTGCTGGGAAACGGCAGAAGCTTGAAGAACAGTACCAGCCAGAATTCATCTTGACATTCGTCTTGATGAGTGAAGAATTTCAACACCAGAAGATTGTTGAGTATGTTGCGCAATTTGTGAAACATTTGCTCCAAGACATTGATCATGGAGCGGTTGTCACTCGCCTCATTCGGTATGTGTCATTGCTCAACACTTATGTTCAGAACTCATTCATTTCCCAGTCCCATTGCGAAGCTCTGATGAAACTCACCATTCAAAGGAATCGATTCCACGAGCATGCTTTTGAGAGATCACTGAGTGAGCAGGCCAAACTTGTCTTTATACATCTGAGAGATGACAAGACACACATTCAATCAATTCGAATCATTCATCCACTTGTTGCAAAGGAAATCCTTCAGCAGCTCCTTGGTGACCAAAAGCAGCAAAGTGAGTTGGCCATGGAGCTTCTCCACGAGGATGGGCTTTTTAATCACAGATTTGGAAAAGAATATTATGCTAAGTTTTTGCGAGACCTGTTCATGAGACGTTGCAGAGTAAGTAAAGGTGATGAATCAAACAGCTTTTTCTCTCCTCTCATTGAACATGTGAGTGAAAAGGAAACCCCTGACAAGGCAATCGAGCTCCTCAAGGAGGCATACAAACGCTTCAACAAAGATGCATTCTTTGCTCAGCAACTTGCTCGCCTGAATTACTCCCATGAGAAGTTTGAAGAGGCAAAAGATTGGGCGGAGATAGCAGCAAAACAATTGCCAAACAACTCTTACATTCTTGACACGAAAGGCCAGGTATACAGAAGATGGTTCAATGCCAAGTGTAAAGCAATTGAGAAAGTACCAAAAACGGCAGAAAATACAGCAGACGCTGTTGAAACTGGGCTGAAAGCAATGGAGTGTTTCAGAGAATGTGAGAAATCTGCCAAATCGGACCTCGAAAACATGAACAACAGTGGCTTTTTTGCTGAAGTTGAAGTTGGCCTCAGCCTGTTGAAGCTTTTATTCTCATTGTCTGTTTTCTCTTGCAAAACGAATGGCCATTCAGAATGTATGAAGTACCTTCTCACTGATTACATTCCTGAGGAACTGAAGAAGCCCTGGGAGAATTTTCACATCAATTTGAAAGGCCTTCAAATGACACTGCATGATGCCCTGGAGTGGATCTCGGAGGACCTGAGTTACTTCCAGACAGACATCAGTGCAGATGAGGAGGAGACAATTGAAAGCTCTGAGATGAAAATAAGCCATCCAATGACATGGTTGGTAAGAAAATCCTCTGAGTATGGTAAATATTTCAGTGGTTACTCTCTCAGCATTGCCCCAAAGCTGTGCCAGTCGAACCCTGGCAGTTTAACTCCTTTCATGAAACGCATGATCATTTACCAGCTTGGTGGGGGGAATATAACTTCAATCTTCTCCCTACTGACTGACCAGAAAGAAAGAGACCAAGTCAAAGTCCTAGAGAATATCATATCTCTCTACCCCAGCAACCCTCTGATGGCCAGGCTGGATCAAATGGATCTCGTCAATTACATAGCAGCTCATATTGCTCTGAGTTGCCTTACAACCCAATCTCCAAAGTTGGCTGCTCTGAAAGACCTTCAGAAACTCAGTCAGCAGTTCCCAACAGAGAAACGGAAGTGCCTGTCCAGTGCTCTGTTCCTGCTCATCTTGCTCTTCTGGCCAGAAGATCATGACACAGACCCTGAAAAGGAGACCAAATACAACATTGTTCTATCAGCTGTTGAGTACCTCAAAAGGAGCTACTGGACCAAAATGAAGGATATACCACAAAGGAAGAAAAGGATTTACACCCACTTTTTCCTAAGTAATGGAAGTGGGTGGGACAAGATTGTTCACAAAAGCAAGGTTGAAACGATTACAAAGGTCCTCTCCATCTCAGAAAAGAGAATGAAGTGGTTCAGTGGGGAGGTGTGGAAAATGCCAGAGATGGCAAAACTGCTCAGGACTGTGTCTGGGTGGACAGAAGATGGGATAGTGTACCTTGAGGGCCCAAAAGAGAAAAAGTTCACCATTCCTCATCTGAAAGCAGCCTCTGTGCCCTATGGCAATGAAAACATCACATTCTACTTGGGGTTCACATTTAGAGGACCTGTTGCGTACAACGTCACTGTGAAAAAGTAGGGTTGCCACTTAGACAAATCCTGCCAGAAAAGGAGTCTTATGGAATATCTCCTGAACATTTTGGACCAACATACCAATGAATGAGCATGTTTTAGAGCGCATTGTCAGAGGAAGACCGAGTGTGTGTGTGTGTGTGTGTGTGTACAAAATTCAGTTTAGTTTCTTAAGACTGAATTAAATTCTGCCTGTAAAAAAAAAAAATGAACAAGGCAAATGTATGGGTATTTTGCATACCGTAAGTGTAAAGTTATTTCTGTTTGAATGCTTTGAATGCTTTGTTGCAAGTTTTCAACCATTATGTGGACTGAAAATATTAAGGAATGTGTTGTCAAGTTATGCAGTCATGATCTGTTTTTGTTTCATTCTTGAAGAATACTGTATATTTTTTTAAATATTAAATCTTGTCTTATGCAGGAAGCCTGTGTAATATTATATGTGTATTGTGCCCAAAATGTGGTATTTGATAACCAAACTACTTTGTACTTCTCTCATTCATTTTATTGATAGTTTTCCCAGTGAAATGGTCCCTTATATAGGATTTTCACATTTTATGTATTTTTTTCTAACCAGTTTTAATATTGTCTTTTTGTATGAAGAATGACTAGTTCAAAAATGGAGTTACACCTAATAAAGTTGCCTTAACTTTTTGTTTGTTTTGAATGGTTATTGTGTGACTGTTTCTTTTAGCAAATGTGTGAACAATGCTAAAATAGTAACATGAAATTCACACGTAGAAAAAATACAAAATAAACATTTTAATGGTAGTCCCATGAATCCATAGGACCACATAATAAAAACAGTTGAGTTCAAACTACCCACAAGCAGGTATGTAGGCCTAAGTGCAATGCTTCTAACACTTAGAACTGTGATGGACAGTGTCCATTGTGTAAAGTCTACTGAAATGAATTCTGGTTTGTCAACATAACGTCAGTGGTCAACATCAACTAGATGTCTCATTCCTTCTCTGAAGACCAAAATGGCATGAAGCCAAGGTGTATCCACGACATCAACAACACATAAGTGAGCATCTCGTCATAGAATCATAGCTGGATATTTTACCCTCTTGTTGCAAACTCAAGTGTATTCAATAGTAGTCAAATATTTTCCTCAATATGAGGCATGCAGATCAAATATAGTAGATGTATGACCAATCAGATCAAATATAGTAGATGTATGACCAGATCAAATATAGTAGATGTATGACCAATCAGATCAAATATAGTAGATGTATGACCAGATCAAATATAGTAGATGTATGACCAATCAGATCAAATATAGTAGATGTATGACCAATCAGATCAAATATAGTAGATGTATGACCAGATCAAATATAGTAGATGTATGACCAATCAGATCAAATATAGTAGATGTATGACCAATCAGATCAAATATAGTAGATGTATGACCAATCAGATCAAATATAGTAGATGTATGACCAATCGTTGTTGTACATTATTAACGGCACATCTTTGTTCATTTCATCACTCAGCACAAAAGTGTGTCGTGTTTTTGTCCTACATTAATTTACTGTAATTGCACAATTGCATTGATTGAGGATCTCTATGTAATTGAATGTGATTGCTTTTATTAGATGTTTTTATTTTTTATTGTGCTGAATTTTATTGTTTTATACACGTGCATGTTGTTTTAATATTCTGTTTTGATTGTAATGTGTACAAGGCTCTCTTGTAAAATATATTTTAATCTCAATGTGACTCCCTGTTTAAATAAAAAACGGCTTGCAGTTGAAAACAATGAACATTTTGTCAGGAGTCAACTGTATTTCACAATTGATATGACCAATGCTAACATTCACAATCCACTGCATTGTTGTCAGGATGTGCAGTAACGGTCACAGATCACTACATAGTGAAGCGCAGTGTTCACCTTTGACCTTCAGCATTTCGGGGACCTTTGTTATGGAGAAAGACTTCTAACAGCTGCTTCCAACTCTTATAAGTAAATGATTCCACTAGAGGAAGTGGAAAACCTTCCTCATCCTGGTAAGAGAGGTCTCATCACAAGGCTCAGTAAGGTTTATGGATAAAATGTGTTCTTATTATGCCAACAACTTGCTGTAGTAAGGGATGATTGATTATGACTATCTGTTGTGGTAAGGTATAATTAATATCTAACATTTATGTTCAGAATACAAACTAATTACATAGATGATTAATGTCTGCACTGTCCTGTCATGGAATCCATCTGGGTCGAGTTTGACTTTACAGAATGTTCAGATGGAAATACTGTGCAGAAAAGACATGGTTCTCTGTCATTGCCTAAGTGTTTGATGTTTTGTGTTGTTATCCCTAGTTTTGCTCAGCCCTGTTGTTTACTTGTCAATAACCAACATATATTATATAGTAATGGTTGTATATAAGTTGCAGCTACTGTAGTTGAAAAAAGCTTGTCCAGTTTTCCAGTTGTTTGCAGGTTTTACTTTTGTTTTTCATCACTAGGTGGCGACATTGACCACAGCACACCAACCCTGAGTAACAACCTGTATGGTCTTCCACACTGTCTCTCATTAGCACTACCAGCTGAAGAGAGTTCTCACTAGTTGTCTTCTCTATGCCCTATATGAACTTGTCCATTCCCGTTGTGATTATTCTGAAGAAGGCCATTGTAATAAAACAATTAATTTTTAATAGTGAGTGAGCGTTGCAAATTTTCCTGTTCAATGATGTATACTGAACAAAAGTATAAATGCAACATGTAAGGTGTTGGTCCAATGTTTTGTGAGCTGAAATAAAAGATCACAGGAATTTTCCATACACACTAAAAGCTTATTCCTCTCAAATTTTGTGCTCACATTTTTTTTACATCACTGTTAGTGAGCATTTCTCCTTAGCAAATATAATCCATCTACCTGACTGGTGTGGCATATCAAGAAGCTGATTAAAGATCATGATTATTATACAGGTGCACCTTGTGCTGGGGGCAATAAAAGGCCACTCTAAAATGTGTAGTTTTGTCACAACACAATGCCACAGATGTCTCAAGTTTTGAGGGAGCGTGCTGACTGCCGGAATGTCCACCAGAGCTGTTGACAGAGAATTTAATGTAACATTTTCTACCATAAGCCACCTCCAATGTTGTTTGAGAGAATTTGGCAGTATGTCCAACAGGCCGCACAACCACAGACCATGTGGAACCACACCAGCCCAGGACCTCCACATCCGGCTTCTTCACCTGCGGGATCGTCTGAGACCAGCCACCCAGGCAGGTGATGAAACTGAGGAGTATTTCTGTCTGTAATAAAGCCCTTTTGTGGGGAAAAACTAATTCTGACTGATTTGCTCCCAAGTGGGTGGGCCTGGGATAGACCTGCGCCTCTGCCCAGTGGAATGTGAAGTCTATTGCATTGGCGATTAGGGCCAAATTAATTAATTTCCTTATATGAACTTTAACTCAGTAAAATCTTTGAAATTGTTGCATGTTGCACTCTACACAAAACATGATCATTCCACTCTCCTGAGCGAGGCCCTAGAGACCTCAAGCAAAGTTGATGGATGAATGAAGATCTCCCACTCAGGCAGCTTACCATAGAAAATAATTGTCACAGTTCCGGTCGGCTTAAGGGGTGGGTCTCCCACAGACAACAATGCATTAGCAGCTGGGTCTTGTCTGCTTAGTTTATTGACTGTTTATGAACCAGAAAAAAAGGAATGAGTGAGATCTCTCGCTTCCTCTTCTGTCTCTGACCTGAAGGCCATGTACAGCAAAGTAGGACTCATCTCTTGGCAGTATAGTATTGTCCTCCTAAGGACAGCAGATGTCGATTCAGGACAGGCAGTGATCCAGGGCAGCACTGTAGTGAGTACTCTAATACTATTTGAACCCTTAGATATCCTTTCATGAAGGGGTTGCTGAAATGAGTATTCATCAGCAGAATAGTGGATTAGAGACAGCTGGTCTCAATGAAACCCAGATATCGGTTTTGTGGGATAAGTGTGATAGAAAAATTATGTATTCACCTTATTTGTTGGATATGTAACAATTATTTTCTTAACAACAGTAAGATGTTTCTGTCCTGCTAATGCTATGTTTTATGGTCTCCACTCTAGCACCTTGAAGATAATCTGGGCGTATGGTTTTACTAGAGATAGCTTGAGCAAGACTGTTGGGCTGACGGTTTCATTACTGCAATAATTAATCGATATTAAATAAAGATGATTGTTTGAAGAAATGACCAAGTCTCTCTCAGTACTGAATTTCCACGACATTTTTGGCAATGAGGAGGTGATCTCAGGGTAATCCACCCTTATTATTGAGCAGCTGGACCCGCCTATGATCTCAGAGGTAGCGGGCACGGGTGGATACCAGATCTCGGACAGAGTACTGAGAGAGGTAGGCTTGGACAATCTATCAATAAGTGATGAAATTCTAAAGAAAAAAACAGCCCCTGTTGAGGGTATGCTCGGAGCGAGGTCTTCCTTCACTTCTTATGGCTGCAGGGGTAGTATTGAGTAGCTTGGATGAAAGGTGCACAGAGGTGCCCAGAGCATAGTTGCTAATATATGCATATTATTATTAGTATTGGATAGAAACCCCTCTGAAGTTTCTAAAACTGTTTGAATTATGTCTGTGAGTATAACAGAACTCATATGACAGGCAAAAACCTGAGAAAAAATCCAAACAGGAAGTGGGATATCTGAGGCTGGTCGATTTTCAACTCATCGCCTATTGAAAAAAACAGTAGGATATGGATCTGTTTGCACTTCCTACGGCTTCCACTAGATGTCAACCAGCTATAGAAACTTAAATGAGGTGTCTACTGTGTTGTGGGGCTGAATAAGAGCTGAATGAGTCATGCTACTGGCAGAGAGACATTTCACATGTTAAGAGGGCCACAGCTGAGGTAACTAGCAGGACTGAGTTGAGTTGATAAGAGTGTTCTTAAGTGAGGTATCCTTTAGCATGATTGTTAATTAGCCAGTTGCGGGCAACCAAAAGTCCAGATCCGTGGCACTGGTTTGATCACAGTAGGACTGGAGAAGTTTATGTTTAGAGCGAGGGACTATAGCGCAGGTGACGCCCTTGCGAGGGCATCTGACTTTGGTGAAGTTCAAATTCTAACGTGTATGTAATTGATCAAATCTTTTGATAAATGAGGTAAAGAGGTACGCCCTGGGTTACTATTGTTAGGTGTTATTGTAAGTGTTTTGTTATTCCTGATACTTGGGACCGTGTTAGGCAATTAGATAGAAGACACGGGTACTCTGTTGGTAGTTTTGCACATTTGGATAGATGTAAAATGATCTATACCATAGTAATCGCAGTAGGCGATATCCCAGTGTGGATACAACACCCCATTGTGGGACCACTAATTAGGCAATATTTTGATAATGGTATAGTTTCCCTGTTTATATAGACAAGGTTTTGAAATCTAAAAACAGCGCTAACCGTCATTCCCCTCTGTGTTTTTGTTTGTGTTTTCTGTTAATGTGATACGAGAGTGTGTGAGGGAAGTATGTTTTGGGAACAGTACTATGTGAATGAGAGTTTTGTGAGTCTAGATATAAGTGTTAATCTTACATTTGGGTAATAAGATATGGGGTCCGTTCAACACTGCCCATCATAGAATACCATGGAGTGGTGTTATTAAGTGCTAGATGTTATTCTATAATTTCTGGAAGACTACAGAACCGATGAGAATTATTCCCATAAGGCAGCGTCTGAGAAACTAACGTTTTTGGGTTCCGCTGGGAGTGTATGAGGAGTTGTTGGAAACACACATGGAGTGATTTAATTCATGTGAGTACCTACGATTTCCTACGTTAAATATTGATTCTGTGAAGACATGACAAAAAAATGAATGAGAAATTGTGTGTGTATAATCGATTACCAGAGATTTGAAAGAGTAAATACTGGGAATATAATAAAATGCATCTTAAACAACTCATACGTAGACGTACGTAGGGTCTTTTTTGTGGATAATTTGTTAGAGATGAGGTTAAAAGCATTTTATGACTGTCTAAACGATTATGTGATTTTTTCCCCCCGTCAGGTTAATACATTTAGAGAAAACTGTCCCTAAGGCCTGAAATGTGTTTTCGCAGTAAGGGATGAGTTGCTATATTTATTGAATAAATCCTCTCCCCATGAAGTTACAGAGACATAAAGTGGAATTTCGACGTAATTTATAACGTTATACAAAGCGTAATTTAGGGTTTGTCTTAAATATATTAAAACCGCGAGGTGAGAGGAGCGGAAATAAATTGAGGTACTAAAGCAAAGCCATAAAGATACTAATAGAAGCGCACAATCATTCTACTAATTTGGATCGAATATGGGAGAAAAAAATCTAATCATGGATAAAATTCGGCAAAATTTCCCAGCTGACAACAAAATTCAGAGATGCAATTGTGACTTGGCACAATGATATAAAAGAAGAAGAATTTAGTCAATACACCAGCATATTGAGGTTAGCGTTCTATCAGCATAATCGCATTAACCGTACTATTTAAGTATGGACATTGTTAGATGGGGTACTTGGTAAAAAAATTCAAATTTCAATAGCTATTTAACCATTACTCCTAAAACTTTCAAAACTGGTTCTAGCTAACCCGATGGCATAGACCCGCATTGCACACATTTTTTTCTTGTTGATTTACATCTCGCACTATTTTAAATTATTTATTTACATTTTTGAATTTCAATAGCTCATTGGTCATATGACCTACTGGACTCAAACAAGGTTCAGTATGTCCACTGACTACCCTTCTATATTGCACACCTTTTAGTTTGTCAATTTTCATCTCACATGATTTTACATTAATTTTTCTAATTTTAAAATGTCAATAGCTCCTTGGTCATGTGACCTAGTGACTTCAAACAAGGTTCAGAATGTCCACTGACTATGCCTTCATATCGCACACTCTGATGTTTGTATACTTTCATCTCATGCTATTAGACTTAAATCTGTAAGCTTTGCAGGCCTTCATTTTACATGGGTGTTACATTTTTTGGGGGGAAGTTAACAAATGTTCCAGTCTCGCAATAACTGTCTTTCACATGGACACTGAAAAGATCTGCAAATGGCTGTATGTGGTATGTATCAAGGACAGGAGAGGTGATGGAACAGAGGTGCTTAAAGGAAGGCGCACAGGGAGGCCTCATGAAAAACAGTGTTTCATATGCTCTTTTTAATCACTTTAATAGGCAGTGATTTGTCAGTCAGTGAGCTTGATAACGTGAAATAATCATTTTCATAGCATCACTTTCATATACTGTACATTAAGACAAATCCTTCTACGTTGAGTATTAGAACGCAGTTTACATAACCTGATAATGACTTGATATTTGAGTGCATTCACAACAAGCCACCTGCAGACAACTTACAAAATGCAATATTGCATTTGAGGGTTCGTTTTTCTAATGAAAATAGTTATTTGATGCATGGCCTACTATTTCTAACTGGAAAAATAAATTAAGACGTCTTTTGTGAGTAAAATCCTTTTCCCAAAATTTATTTAGGTACATTTTTGTGAAGAGGTATGAGGGTTGTGATATGGGTCATTTAATAGTAAAATAATTTAAGGGATCAATAATTTAAATAGATCAATGATGTCGCTCTTGCTGCTGGTGATTCTCTGATCCACCTCTACGCAGACGACACCATTCTGTATAGTTCTGGCCCTTCTTTGGACTCTGTGTTAACTAACCTCCAGACGAGTTTCAATGCCATACAACTCTCCTTCCGAGACCTCCAACTGCTCTTAGATGCAAGTAAAACTAAATGCATGCTCTTCAACCGATCACTGCCCGCACCTGCTCGCCCGTCCAGCATCACTACTCTGGACGGTTCTGACTTAGAATATGTGGACAACTACAAATACCTAGGTGTCTGGTTAGACTGTAAACTCTCCTTCCAAACTCACATCAAGCATCTCCAATCCAAAATTAAATCTAGAATCGGCTTCCTATTTCGCAACAAAGCATCCTTCACTCATGCTGCCAAACATACCCTCGTAAAACTGACCATCCTACCGATCCTTGACTTCGGCGATGTCATTTATAAAATAGCCTCCAACACTCTACTCAACAAATTGGATGCAGTCTATCACAGTGCCATCCGTTTTGTCACCAAAGCCCCATATACTACCCACCATTGCGACATGTACGCTATCGCTGGCCCTCGCTTCATACTCGTCGCCAAACCCACTGGCTCCAGGTCATCTATAAGTCTTTGCTAGGTAAAGCCCGCCTTATCTCAGCTCACTGGTCACCATAGCAGCACCCATCCGTAGCACGCGCTCCAGCAGGTATATCTCACTGGTCACCCCCAAAGCCAATTCGTCGTTTGGCTGCCTTTCCTTCCAGTTTTCTGCTGCCAATGACTGGAACGAACTGCAAAAGTCACTGAAGCTGGAGACTCATATCTCCCTCACTAGTTTTAAGCACCAGCTGTCAGAGCAGCTCACAGATCACTGCACCAGTACATAGCCCATCTGTAAACAGCCCATCCAACTACCTCATCCACATACTGTATTTATTTATTTATCTTGCTCCTTTGCACCCCAGTATCTCTACTTGCACATTCATCTTCTGCACATTTACCATTCCAGTGTTTAATTGCTATATTGTAATTACTTCGCCACCATGGCCTATTTATTGCCTTACCTCCCTTATTTTACCTCATTTGCACTCACTGCACATAGACTTTTCTTTTTTCTACTGTATTATTGACTGTATGTTCGTTTATTCCATGTGTAACTCTGTGTTGTTGTATGTGTCGAACTGCTGTGCTTTATCTTGGCCAGGTCGCAGTTGTAAATGAGAACTTGTTCTCAACTAGCTTACCTGGTTAAATAAAGGTGAAATAAAAAATAAATACAAATGTCTATATTGCTTCCCCAGTATCTGCATGAACCATCAGGCCAAGTGTTTCTGGTTGACCCTGCTGGACAGAAAGAGGAGGAGGAATCGGAACACGCTGCATTCAAATTCAGGTCTTAGTTATTCCATTGTACTGGATCAAATACATATTAGCATTTTACATACAGTCATAAGTGTAATAATTTTTTATGACATACTGTGAAAAACTCTCTTGGCTGTTGGCTTTGTCACTTTCAGACATGCGCAGAGCAGACTGAAAGGGGAAGGGTAGCTCTTGACTTGAACCACAGGGGTTCTCTGTAAAGAGAGAGTAATCCAAAAGGCACAGACACCCCTTGACTTTCAATTGGCACCCTTGACCTGTATGTATTCTCTCCTGATTGGCTCTGTGGTGCACAGTCTGGCAATCATACTAAAGTGCCAGAGGTATGAGGAGAGACATCCTCCTTTGTATTTATGGGAACAAATATTTCCTAACACTTTGGATCTTATTCTTGGACAGTTAGACACAATGCATCAATGCAAAAAAAAAAAAAAATTACTAATTACTGTCCATGAGTAACCTCAACCTTGTGGGTGTTTGGGCCAATAAAGTGCCAACTCAATTCTACCACTGACTAGTCTCTCATGCCCCTATGAACGGGTACACAGGGCAATAGTTTTTAATCTAAACCAGCCTTTTTTTGGGTCTCTTTTCTTGACACACAGTAGCAGTTTACCAGATAAGAAGTCAAGAAGATCAAAAAGTCGATTGTTGTAAGTGTGTATTACGTCCTGTGCTGTCCCCATTGTCATATCCATTCTGGATTCTGACTGGTAAAATCATAGCTGAAAAATGCCTCTATGTATGTGTATACATTTTCCGCCAAGACCGAACTGCCAAAGGGGTTGGAGTTGCAATCTACTGCAGAGACAGCCTGCAGAGTTCTGTCATGCTATCCAGGTCTGTGCCCAAACAGTTCGAGCTTCTACTTTTTTTTAAATCCACCTTTCCAGAAATAAGTCTCTCACTGTTGCTGCTTGTTACAGACCCCCCTTAGCCCCCAGCTGCGCCTTGAACACCATATGTGAATTAATTGCCCCCCATTTATCTTCAGAGTTTGTACTGTTAGGTGACCTAAACTAGGATATGCTTAACACCCCGGCCGTCCTACAATCTAAGCTAGATGCCCTCAATCTCACCCAAATTATCATGGAACCTACCAGGCACAACCCCAAATCTGTAAACTCGGGCACCCTCATAGATATCATCCTGACCAACCTGTCCTCTAAATACACCTCTGCTCTCTTCAACCAGGATCTCAGCGATCACTGCCTCATTGCCTGCGTCCGTAATGGGTCTGCGGTCAAATGACCACCCCTCATCACAGTCAAACGCTCATATTAAGCATCTCCAATCCAAAATTAAATCTAGAATCAGATTTTTTTTAACACCCATGTAAAATGAAGGCTTGCAAAGCTTACAGATTTAAGTCTAATAGCATGAGATGAAAGTATACAAACATCAGTGTGCGATATGAAGGGTAGTCAGTGGACATTCTGAACCTTGTTTGAAGTCATTAGGTCACATGACCAAGGTGCTATTGAAATTTTTAATTTTGAAAAGTTCATGTAAAATCTTGTGAGATGTAAATTGACAAACTAAAGGGTGTGCAATATAGAAGGGTAGTCAGTGGACATTTTGAACCTTGTTTGAGTCAAGTAGGTCACATGACCAAGGAGCTATTGAAATTCAAATGTGTAAAAAAAACAAAAAGTTTGTACTTTGTTTACGCTCCCTAATTAATTCAACTAGGAATACAAAATGCTGCTCACATTTCCACGTTTATTAGCTTTGGAAAGCCAAATCGTGAAAATAAAACCTGTGCAATGTTGTGCGCAATTTTTCCAACATCATGACACTTATTTGGAGTCTGTGGCTCAAGTGGTTTGAAAGCTCGAATATCCGTCGAATATCCAACTTGAAACTGTCTTTACCTCGGTTAGATTTGGGGGGGTTTTGTGATGATACAATATGTAGGGAATTTGTTATTGGCGTAAAAAGAGGAGGAAACTCGTATGCCCAACATCGCCACATTAGTACAGTATGTGGTAGAGCAGGGTCACAAGGAATTATTATATGGTAAAGTACAACCGACGAAACAAGAACATATTTGGGGGTTTCGAGAACAATGCGACTCCGGAAAACCCTAGTAGTTTGAGACACTTTATTTCGTTTTATTCTAAAATAGGTTTTATTGAATTGACGAAAGGGAGGAAGATAACAGAGTAATTAAAGTTGCCTCCCTGATGTTTGTTTAGACTATACATGTTTTATTGTTCACCTGGTTAGACGGAAAGACAGAGGTAGAGGGATTTCTGAGTTTAATGGAAGAGATGTAGACTAGTGAAGGAAACAAAGGAGAGTAAGTCAATTGGAAAGTAAGAATTTCACATTTGAATTGTTTGGATTGATTAAGAATTGGCTGATTTATATTTTATCCTATGACTCTGCGATGAAGTTGACGGTGTGATAAGGGAGTATAAAATCATTTAAATAATTCAACGGAATGTGATGTTATTTTCTTTTTCTTTGACATGTGTGTTAGAGATTTGCATTAAGAATATTGGTAGTAGTAATAGTTTGTCATACAGTAGATCATTTGTTTGGATTTCTTGAATGCTTGTCTGTATTTCCTGAATCAGAAATAAACTGAATTGTTGTTCTGATTTGTCCTTTCTCGGGGTTATGGTGGAGATGGTATCTAAATGCATGGGAAGAATAATTTGATCAAATGGTGTGGACCTCAAAACCCCCTCTAACCTGCTGAAGAAATGGTGTTCACTACAGCCTTGTCCTGCATAACTTCGATCGAGAGACCTGAGTCCGAACCAGCAACCGATGTACAGCATCCAGTTGAAGTTATCAACTGCCTTTTTCTCTCAGGAGTGCAACACAAGTCCACGTGGAATGAGCATGAAGAGAGATCCGTTCCAAAACTTCTCTCATGTTGCTGGTGTACTGGTTGGCAAATGGACAAGACATAATGAGTTGTGGTGGGGTTCAGGTGAGACATTGAAATTGGGACATTATCATGGGCCATCCACTTTGAACTGTGAAGCTAACTGAAAAATGAAGAAATGCCAGAATTGTCATGGAAATTGCAAGCTTCTGTTATTATGCTTGTATTGCATTATAATGGTTGTTTTATTCGACAGAATTTAGTATTCTGTTAACTATTGTGTGTGTGTTCTACTAAGGATGGGCCTCTATGAGATAACACTGACAGAGGAGATTTACAATGTCTTTGGGTGATAAAACCTAAAGAGCATTCCAGAGAACATGAGGTAGTGTTTGTGCTATACCGTACCAGGAACGAGATTAGAACCTCGTCTTAGGGACCAAACTGAACGATAATTTATAGCGAATGCTATCTGGCTACGGGATACTCCTTTCTCATTATAAAGTCTTCCTTTGTGAACTGTTCCTAATATCTGTGGTTTGTTATGTCAACTAGAGGGGTGGATCTTTGCTATAAAATATCTCAGTAGCCATTGTGTTGTCACTCAACGGTTCATTAGAAATAGGGAATCGTTGAAAGTCATTGCTATTGCAAAGCTCTTATTATTAAAGATGTAGTTTAAGTATAACTCTGACTGGTGTGTGAAGTTTGTCTCTCCTCATTTGGTAATACAGAAATTAACCACCTCAGAAGATTGAGTGCCGGAGAAGGGAGGGGGTTGGTCAACTGTACCTGTAATTCATTTAGACTTGGAGGTCTACACTGCTAAATTTATAGTGATTTAGGCTAAGAATGCATTGAGATCCTGATGTGTAATTATAACCCCGACGAGGAACTTAATACTATAGTTCTGGGATGAATATATTGTATGGTTAATATAAATGTACCTTCTGCCAGTATTGACGGACCCCAATTCTGAGCATAAGGACCCAGATGTGGAGCTCATGTTCCTACTGAGTGTACAAAGTGCCCAGAGAGGGGTGTCTATCACAGCTATAGGAAGTGTTCGTTCTAAATAGGGTGGACATTTTCATCATGCTGACCCCTATCTTTGTGCACAGTGCCAGTGTGATGATTGTCCTATTTGCTGTAATGAACCTTGTGTGTGATTTTATTTTTTATGTTTAATTTTCTGTTCCAGATTGACTGTTTAGATAAGAAAGGTCTAACACTCAGCAACCCAAAGAAAGGGATGTTTACTATAGATGAAATGTCAGGCACCAGAAATATGTACTTTATTTGTTAAAATGTATGTTTAACAATAATTATGTAATGCTTGTATCCTTACATTTTTCTAGAAGACGCTTAGCTTCTTGAGAGGGGAATAAATTAGAAAAAGTATGTATGCACGTTATTTGTTGGATATGTAACAATTATTTACTTAACAAACAGTAAGATATTTCTGTCCTGCTAATGCTGTGTTTTATGGTCTCCACTGTAGCACCCTGCAGCTAGTCTGTGCGTATGGTTTTACTAGAGATAGCTTGAGCGGACAATTGATTTGACTTGGTGATAAAACCTACAGCTGGCATTCCAGTGACAGGATGTGGGGTGGTTGTAACTGGGATGGAGGGGAGTAGAATAAAGGCTGCAATGGTCCTTAGACATCCTGGCATCTGTCAGGGGCAGATAAAGACAGGATGAGCCCAAAGTGGCTTATGGTGCCCCCCAATCTGTATGGGAGGGGTGGAACCAAGCATTTGTCGGGTTCACCTAGGGGTTGTACCAAAATGTTTGATGTATTAGAATAATTTATTATTCCTATGTTGTATTAATAGAAGGGGAGGGGTTATATGACCCCTCCCTCCTTACATTTATAGGGTCTGAGTTTGAGAGGTGTCAAATCAAGCTGTGCTTCTTCTCGTGTTGTCTTTCCTCCCTTTGTATCCATGTACAGATTAACAATATATATTCATTGTAGAGGTTTAGTATTCCACAATTGTTTTTTAGTTCTCTCTCTCTTTCTTATAAAAAGGGCCCCTCTGAGAATGTGAGACAGAACTCTGCAGGGGAGTGAAGGAGATAAGACTAGTCAAACGTTCCACAATAAATCAACTTTGGGGAGTGGACGTTTACTGCTAAGTGTTAGATAACACTAAAAGCCATTGTTTATTTAGCTTGGTAGGCAGGGTTTTGGACTCAGGAGTAAAAAGGTAATGACGTAGGTAGTGACATCACCAGGCTAGACTGAGGGTGTAACAAAACAACTTTTGTTTGATGCAGAACTTACTCGGAAACATGCGTTATGTTCCTGATTGTCAACTTCCGTCTGCAATTGCATTAATAAAGGTTTTTGAATGATTTAATTAAAGATATTGTCATAATGCTAATTTCGCCAATGATTGACAAGGACGAAAGGAACGAACCCTAACACATTCTGGGTATTAGCTATATAAACTGTGCATTGTCTGTAAAGGCTAGACTCTCAGTCCAGAAGTCAAGACTGTTGGGCTGACTGTATCATTATTGCAATAACTAATCGATATGCAATAAAGATTATTGTTTGAAGAAATGACCAAGTCTCTCTCAGTACTGAATTTCCACGACATAAGTCAAAATCATCATCAAACTTCTGGTCCTGCAGGAATACAAGTTTGGACTATTGTTATTCACTCAACAATACAAACATCAGGCCTAATGAGTGAAATAAAGAAACTAAATTGTATAATCATTTCAAACATGCTTTTCTCAATGTCTATAGAAACATGTTGACTTATTCTGATTATTGATTTTCATTGAATAGGGCCTCATGGCCGGCTGTTTTATGTACAGTACTCTACAGAGTCATACTGTGTTTCTACCTTCCTTATTTACATTAAGGGCTTATGACTTCTCTACATTCCCTACAACAGTATATCACACCCTGCGTTGTTAGTGTTACTGATAAACCTGAACTTCTCAGACAAGCCTCTAACCCATCCCACTTCCAGCGGAATTATATCCTCATTCTGTTACGTCTCACAAGCTATCAACATCAGCGAGAGCAGAACAAGTTATCTGGTACCGTAAGTAGAATCCCTTTATTCTATTAATACTGTATACAGTTGAAGTCGGAAGTTTACATACACTTAGGTTGGAGTCATTAAAATTAAAACGTGTTTTTCAACCACTCCACAAATTTCTTGTTAACAAACTATAGTTTTGGCAAGTCGGTTAGGACATCTACTTTGTGCATGACAAGTCATTTTTCCAACAATTGTTTACAGACAGATTATGTCACTTACAATTCACTGTATCACAATTCCAGTGGGTCAGAAGTTTACATACACTAAGTTGACTGTGCCTTTAAGCAGCTTGGAAAATTCCAGAAAATGATGTCATGGCTTTAGAAGCTTCTGATAGGCTAATTGACATAATTTGAGTCAATTGGAGGAGTACCTGTGGATGTATTTCAAGGCCTACCTTCAAACTCAGTTCCTCTTTTCTTGACATCATCGGGAATACAAAAGAAATCAGCCAAGACCTCAGAAAGAAATTTGGAGACCTCCACAGTTCTGGTTCATCCTTGGGAGCAATTTCCAAATGCCTGAAGGTAGCACGTTCATCTGTGCAAACAATAGTACGCAAGTATAAACACCATGGAACCACGCAGCCGTCATCCCGCTCAGGAAGGAGACGCGTTCTGTCTCCTAGAGATGAACCTACTTTGGTGCGAAAAGTACAAATCAATCCCAGAACAACAGCAAAGCACCTTGTGAAGATGCTCGAGAAACAGGTACAAAAGTATCTATATCCACAGTAAAACGAGTCCTATATCGACATAACCTGAAAGGCAGTTCAGCAAGGAAGAAGCCACTGCTCCAAAACCGCCATAAAAAAGTCAGACAACGGTTTGCAACTGCACATGGGGACAAAGATCGTACTTTTTGGAGAAATGTCCTCTGGTCTGATGAAACAAAAATAGAACTGTTTGGCCATAATGACCATCGTTATGTTTGAAGGAAAAAGGCGGAGGCTTGCAAGTCGAAGAACACCATCCCAACCGTGAAGCACGGGGGTGGCAGCATCATGTTGTGGGGGTGCTTTGCTGCAGGAGGGACTGGTGCACTTCACAAAATCGATGGCATCATGAGGAAAGAAAATTGTGTGGATATATTGAAGCAACAACTCAAGACATCAGTCAGGAAGTTAAAGCTTGGTCGCAAATGGGTCTTCCAAATGGACAATGACCCCAAGCATACTTCCAAAGTTTTGGCAAAATGGTTTAAGGACAACAAAGTCAAGGTATTGGAGTGGCCATCACAACGCCCTAACCTATATTCCATAGAAAATGTGTGGGCAGAACTGAGAAAAGCATGTGCGAGCAAGGAGGCCTACAATCCTGACTCAGTTACACCAGCTCTGTCAGGAGGAATGGGCCAAAATTCACCCAACTTATTGTTTTGACCCAAGTTAAACAATTTAAAGGCAATGCTACCAAATACTAATTAAGTGTATGTAAACTTCTGACCCACTGGGAATGTGATGAAATAAATAAAAGCTGAAATAAATAATTCTCTCTACTATTATTCTGACATTTCACATTCTTAAAATAAAGTGGTGATCCTAACTGACCTAAAACAGGGAATTTTTACGAAGATTAAATGTCAGGAATTGTGAAAAACTGAATTTAAATGTATTTGGCTAAGGTGTTTGTAAACTTCCGACTTCAACTGTACATTGTGATTTTGACAAGGTTTTATCAGACTTCTAGAAGGGTCACAGATATGGTTATATGTGAAATGGGATAGAATACCACTCTTATAGGACAGGATTAAACTGGATGTGTCACGTTCCTGACCTATTTTCTGTTATTTTTGTATTTGTTTAGTTGGTCAGGGCGTGAGTTGGGGTGGGCATTCTATGTTTTGTGTTTCTATGTTTAGGTCAGGTGTAATTAGCCTTATATGGTTCTCAATCAGGGACAGGTGTTTGACGTTTCCTCTGATTGAGAACCATATAAAGGTAGGCTGTTCACACTGTTTGTTTGTGGGTGATTGTCTTCCGTGTCTGTGTATGTTGCACCACAAGGGACTGTTTCGGTTTGTTCGTTCGTTTGTTGTAGTCTGTACCTGTTCGTGCGTTCTTCGTGTTATATGTAAGTTCTCATGTTTTAGGTCAGTCTACGTGCGTTTGTTATTTTGTAGTTTGTTGAAGTGTTTTCGGTTTTCGTCTTTACTTTAATAAACTTCGTTATGTCAAATCATCATGCTGCGCTTTGGTCCAATCCCTACTCCTCCTCTTCTTCCGAAGAGGAGGAGGACAGCCGTTACAGGATGTTTTATGGGTGTAGTTAGGAAGTTAGTTGTTCCAAGTAGAAGACCCTCATGAGACCGTAAAACATGACTCAAACACAGATATCTGGAGACAAAAAGTAAACATTGTCGAGAGAAGATTAGTGAGAGGAAAGAGGAAGTGTAGAAAAATAAAGACAGAAAGTTGCATATATACAGAGTGTGAGATTTTCTTTCTGTATTTTTATACAGTTTACTCTCCGTTAGTCAGCACCGCTACATACATTGGGTGTGTGTCAGCTCATGCTTTTTACAGAAAACAGGAAGTGAACATAAAGGACAGACAGTATATCACTTCTGTGTGATAAATAAAAATCATCAAATCTGGTCTTGCAGGAATGCAGGTTTGGACTCATGTTATTCACTCAACAATACAGTGTAGGCCTACTGAGTGAAATAAAGAAACTCAACTGTATAATAACTGTCAAACTTTTGACATTATCCATATAAACTTTTATTGTCTTATTCTGGTTACTTTTTTTCATTTAATTAGGGGCCAGCTGTTTATGTACAGTAGCTACTCTACAACCTACTGTACATCTATAGTGTACATCTGTTTTCTCTCTCATACTGTTTCTACCTTCCTTGTTTACATTAAGGGCTTCTGACTTGTCTACATTCTACATTCCCTACTACAGTAAATCACACCCTGCATGGTACTGGTAGACCTGAACTTATCAGACACTTTTCTAACCCATCTCACTTGGGTATAAGCTGACTCAACATTAGCAAGAGCTGAAGACTATCCGATCCCGTAAGTAGTATGGGATATGTTGTGTGTAATGAAATAACGATGTGAAATGATGAGAAAACCACCCTTAGGACACGATTCAACTTGATGTTTCATGGATGTAGTCAGGTAATGAGTTGTTTTGAGCAGAAAACCTCATGAGAGCTAATAACATGAACCAAAAATAGATAGATCTGGAGACAAAATGTAAACATTGATGAAAGTAGTTTAGTGAGAGGATAAAAGAAGGAGGCACTAAGTAAAGTTTGGTTAGTGTATTGTAGACTTCCTTATCAGTTGTGCTTGTGAAGTTTAATGCATTGTATTATTTTCAGTGTGAACATTGTTTCTGGTGATTGAAATAAATAAGTACATTGTCTTTATAGGGAGTACAACAAACTATTATAGTCAATGTACAGTAAATATGAATACAGCTCTGGCAAGAGTGAAAGTGAATCATCAAGTCCGTGCTTCCTAGGAAAGCTTCCAAAAGCACACACAGCAAGCCCAGGTCTACCCCAGCCTGTTCTGCTGTGTGATTCCCTAAAACAAATTGATCTTGTACACTGTCATTAATGAGGTTTTTAAAAACTACTTAAATAAGTGCATGTGACATATGAGAAACTTGTAAAAAAAAAAGTATGATAGTAACAAGTTGGTGGGCATCTTAATAACCCCTCTGGCCACCAAGGCACCCGGATCTATTAAGGCTTAATAACCCCTCTGGCCACCAAGGCACCCGGATCTATTAAGGCTTAATAACCCCTCTGGCCACCAAGGCACCCGGATCTATTAAGGCTTAATAACCCCTCTGGCCACCAAGGCACCTGGATCTATTAAGGCTTAATAACCCCTCTGGCCACCAAGGCACCCGGATCTATTAAGGCTTAATAACCCCTCTGGCCACCAAGGCACCCGGATCTATTAAGGCTTAATAACCCCTCTGGCCACCAAGGCACCCGGATCTATTAAGGCTTAATAACCCCTCTGGCCACCAAGGCACCCGGATCTATTAAGGCTTAATAACCCCTCTGGCCACCAAGGCACCCGGATCTATTAAGCACATTTTATTTATGATAGTGCACCTTACCTCAGGTCATTTCGGAACTGCCCCGTTATCGATATATGTATATTGGTCATACAAAAACCCATTGGATCTGTTTGGAATAGCAAAGCTCCTATTATCGATAAATTCTAAACATTTTAGAACATCAAATCAAGGATAACTTAAATCATTCCCCCCAGAATCGAAAATAAAGGCTACTGACCTTGCCGTAGACTGGGAAAAGCAATGTAGGTTGAATCTCGTCACCACCTCTGTCGTGTACCAGTTCACCACTGGCCTGAAATAAACCCTCAAGTCAGAGGTCAGGTCTTTGTCTTACGGATCCTGGATCCGCCCGTGGACGGTTTTCAGCAGTTCCTTGGAACGACAGAGGTAGGTCTTGAGTTCCGGTTCGAAGGACCAAATTGTTAAAGGAATTTCATTCCTATGTGTTCATCAACCAATTCAATTAAAATACTCTGCCCATTCATAAGAATTTGTAAGATACTTATTTGCATAAAATGGACAGAAACCAGTCTCAAAATCAATCAATCAATAGCGTTTATTCTCGAGAGTACTGATCATAGTACAATTTACATCAGGTTATATAATAAAAATGACGTCATAGGTTTTAAAATGTCCTTCCTCCTCTCGGATACAATGGCAATACAGTTCACAAGCCTTCCCACATTGTCTGCCACCTGTTAAACAATCTCCTACCAGCCCAGGGTCTCTCCCCTCCCTGGGTGGAGACAGAATGTCCTGTAAGGAACACAGCATTCCAGCCGGTCTGACGATAGCTCCATTCGTTTCTAACAAGGAACAGACAGTCCTTGTTCTAATTCTTGATTAAAATTACACACATTATATTCAGCACTATGATTAGAATAATGTTCATACATCCATACAGTAACATAGTAGTATTCTGTTTAGTTATAGTGTTAAGCTAAATGTATACATAATTTATTCATTATTCATTAAAATCCCATAACAATGAGGTCGGGAGCCCTTGGCACCATGGGCTGGAATGCCCCAGAGGTCCTGGATGACAGCAGGGAAGTAAACCCTGTGAGTGGCTCCTGATCTTTACACTGGACCAGAGAACTGTTCAAGTCATTACGGATTCAGAGATAATCCAGAAAGAAATGTGATGAAATAGGCTAATTGTGATTTCCTTACAGGAGTAAAACAGGATTGATCCATTGCTCAAAGGAACAGTTCACCCTAAAATCAAAGTTGATCATCTGTTGTGGAGATCAAGCTACAGTATATTATACATACATAAGAAAGATAGGCACCATCTACACAACCATGGTGTGGGATGTGGACTATGCTCGACATTAGACCACTTTTGGGGATAAAAGATTAACCACTTTCCATCCACAGGTTTATGCCAGTAAAGTCATATTATATTTTTAAAAATGTGATGGAACCAGGAAGTTTAGGTAAAATTTTATGAATGCCAATGAATGCCATTTGTTCGTTCGACATGGTGGGATCTTTTTGTGCCTGTAAAATGAATTATGCGAGAAATGGTAGTGGAAACGGCTTTATGTGCAAATATTGATATAATAACAATCATACTGAAGTAAACTTGGAGTCACGCGATGATATGTTGTGTGGTCCTCCCACTATGAATGTGTTGGCTAGAGAGCACGTGCCAAGACCAGAGTAGGCACATTCCTATTGAATTCAACAGTTTTTGTGACAAAACTATGGGTAGAATTGAAAATACAATGTAAACACATTCAACTTATGAGTTTTATTTGGTACATGAAAACTTAAGTGAAAAAGTACATTTTGTGTACACTATGTCGTCACACACTGATTTTTATCCACAGATTTTTATCCTTAACAAGTTTTTATCCTCAACATATTTGCTTACTTAATATGCTACCTGTATATGAAATAAATGTTGTGACTGTTGCATTCATGAGTTTTTAATTTGCACTATATATTAATTGTCCTATTTAGCTCGTTGTTATGTTTTAGTTTTTATGCCTTGTGGAGAACTAGTCAGCTGAAGATTTCTTGAGAGGTAGACTATATTTATAGGATATTTAACTTTAAACCAGGACATTGTGAGGTATTTCAATCTTGTTGCATTATGAGACTTGACTAGGGGATTGGTTTGTTCTACAGGTTTTAGAATAAATTATTAGAATGTACTGTGTGGATTACTCATTGCATGTATATTCTCTTGACAGATCTATGTAAATTCTGGTTGTATAAAGGAGGGTCCGTCAGAGATCTTCTCCATGCCATGAGAAACAAGGTATGGGTGTCTTTCCAGCTAAATGGAACAACAATACTTTTATGATGTACTATTTATGGCTGGAGGGAAGGAGTGACAGAATTATAATTTGATGTAACAGTGTATGCATACCCTTCTCTGTGCAACAGCCTCTTATGTGTGTTTACCTGATTAATGATGGACGTTTATATTAATCGTTCTTCTTTTGTCCTCCTCCTATAGAAGCACTCTGATTAAATCAATCAAGTTTCAATCAAGTTTATTTTATATAGCCCTTCGTACATCAGCTAATATTTCGAAGTGCTGTACAGAAACCCAGCCTAAAACCCCAAACAGCAAGCAATGCAGGTGTAGAAGCACGGTGGCTAGGAAAAACTCCCTAGAAAGGCCAAAACCTAGGAAGAAACCTAGAGAGGAACCAGGCTATGAGGGGTGGCCAGTCCTCTTCTGGCTGTGCCGGGTGGAGATTATAACAGAACTATGCCAAGATGTTCAAAATGTTCATAAGTGACAAGCATGGTCAAATAATAATCATGAATAATTTTCAGTTGGCTTTTCATAGCCGATCATTAAGAGTTGAAAACAGCAGGTCTGGGACAGGTGGCGGTTCCATAACCGCAGGCAGAACAGTTGAAACTGGAATAGCAGCAAGGCCAGGTGGACTGGGGACAGCAAGGAGTCATCATGCCCGGTAGTCCTGACGTATGGTCCTAGGGCTCAGGTCCTCAGAGAGAGAGAAAGAAAGAGAGAAGGAGAAAATTTGAAAATTAGAGAGAGCCAAAATTTTCAAAATGTTCATGAATGACAAGCATGGTCAAATAATAATCAGGAATAAATGTCAGTTGGCTTTTCATAGCCGATCATTAAGAGTTGAAAACAGCAGGTCTGGGACAGGTAGGGGTTCCGTAACCGCAGGCAGAACAGTTGAAACTGGAATAGCAGCAAGGCCAGGCGGACTGGGGACAGCAAGGAGTCATCATGCCCGGTAGTCCTGACGTATGGTCCTAGGGCTCAGGTCCTCCGAGAGAGAGAAAGAAAGAGAGAAGGAGAGAATTAGAGAGAGCCAAGATTTTCAAAATGTTAATAAATGACAAGCATGGTCAAATAATAATCAGGAATAAAAGTCAGTTGGCTTTTCATAGCCGATCATTAAGAGTTGAAAGCAGCAGGTCTGGGACAGGTAGGGGTTCCATAACCGCAGGCAGAGCAGTTGAAACTGGAACAGCAGCAAGGCCAGGTGGACTGGGGACAGCAAGGAGTCATCATGCCCGGTTTGCCGTGACGTATGGTCCTAGGGCTCAGGTTCTCAGAGAGAGAGAAAGAAAGAGAGAACGAGAGAATTAGAGAGAGCATACTTAAATTCACACAGGACACTGGATAAGACAGGAGAAGTACTCCAGGTATAACCAACTGACCCTAGCCCCCCGACACATAAACTACTGCAGCATAAATACTGGAGGCTGAGACAGGAGCGGTCAGGAGACACTGTGGCCCCATCCGAAAGATACCCCCGGACAGGGCCAAACAGGAAGGATATAACCCCACCCACTTTGCCAAAGCACAGCCCCCGCACCACTAGAGGGATATCTTCAACCACCAACTTACAATCCTGAGACAAGGCCGAGTATAGCCCACAAAGATCTCCACCACAGCACAAACCAAGGGGGGGGCGCCAACCCAGACAGGAAGATCACGTCAGTAACTCAACCCACTCAAGTGACGCACCCCTCCTAGGGACGGCATGAAAGAGCACCAGTAAGCCAGTGACTCAGCCCCTGTAATAGGGTTAGAGGCAGAGAATCCCAGTGGAGAGAGGGGAACCGGCCAGGCAGAGACAGCAAGGGCGGTTCGTTGCTCCAGAGCCTTTCCGTTCACCTTCACACTCCTGGGCCAGACTACACTCAATCATATGACCTACTGAAGAGATAAGTCTTCAGTAAAGACTTAAAGGTTGAGACCGAGTCTGCGTCTCTCACATGGGTAGGCAGACCATTCCATAAAAATGGAGATCTATAGGAGAAAGCCCTGCCTCCCGCTGTTTGCTTAGAAATTCTAGGGACAATTAGGAGGCCTGCGTCTTGTGACCGTAGCGTACGTATAGGTATGTACGGCAGGACCAACTCGGAAAGATAGGTAGGAGCAAGCCCATGTAACGCTTTATAGGTTAACAGTAAAACCTTGAAATCAGCCCTTGCCTTAACAGGAAGCCAGTGTAGGGAAGCTAGCACTGGAGTAATATGATCAAATTTCTTGGTTCTAGTCAGGATTCTAGCAGCCGTATTTAGCACTAACTGAAGTTTATTTAGTGCTTTATCCGTTCTCTTACCTCCCCTCCCTAAGGCATAACTGTCGTTTTCTACCAAACAAAACATACAGTGCTCAGACAAGGGAAGGGCAACTTCTTTGACAGCTCTGTGATTTGGGCCATTACTTTATTTCACAGCTCTTATTCCACAGCTCTCACTCTCCACTCCACAGACAGGACAGAGCCCATCAGGTGCTGCTTTGTTCTTAGCCTACAATACATTTAAACACAGTGATAAAGTGTTGCTTATTTTTTTGAGGTAGTTGAAAACATGAATTACTTCTGTATTTAGCCAGTAGCAGCTCTTTGGCATTAAAGCAATTACACGCACACACCCCGTGCCCAAGGCCACAGAGCCACTGCAGACGCTGTGGCTCTGTCCTATACTGGTGAGGACCAGGCCTGCATTGCCTGGGAGCCGCCGACAGGGGGGAGCAGCAGCACATACCAGGCTCAGAATGTATCTGTCCTCGAGGTCCCCCGAAGCATCAAGAAGCCAGGGTGGAAATGAACTAGTTTAGGCCGTACTGTGTAGTACAGAGATAATCTTTTATTTTCACTAGAATCTCTCCTAATGTCAAGTATTTTGAGGTATTTAAGTATTGTCGTATTATCTTGAATAACCGGTGTACATATTACATTGACTCTATACTGGTACTCCCTGTATATAGCCTCGCTATTGTTATTTTACTGCTACTCTTTAACTACTTGTTACTTTTATTTTTTAAATTTTACTTATCTATTTTTTACTTTGACTCTATACTGGTACTCCCTGTATATAGCCTCGCTATTGTTATTTTACTGCTACTCTTTAACTACTTGTTACTTTTATTTTTTATATTTTACTTATCTATTTTTTACTTAACACTTATTTTTCTTAAAACTGCATTGTTGGTTAAGGGCTTGTATAAGTAAGCATTTCACTGTAAGGTCTACACCTGTTGTATTCGGTGCATGTGACAAATACATTTTGATTTGACGTGTTGGGCACAAAATACTTGGCAAAGCAAGGGAGGAATTGTGTGTTGATGTTTTTGGAAGACTTAAGTTGACAATTGTTACGTGTGCTCCCTCTCCGGCCTCTAGGCCACCAGGCTGCTCGTTATGGCACACACCTGTCACCATCGTTACACGCATCAGCGCATTATGACACTCACCTGGACTCCATCACCTCCTTGATTACCTGTCTTATATATGTCACTCCCTTTGGTTCCTTCCCCAGGCGTCATTGTTTCAGTTTCATGTCTGTGCGTTGTTCATGGTTCTTATTATGTTTCGTTTATTGATTAAATCACTCACTCCCTGAACTTGCTTCCCGACTCTCTCCGCACATCGTTACACAATGGTTGTTTTATTGTGCAATGTTCCCTCAGTGAGCCTATTTGCTGTAAATAGGTGTATATTTGTGTATAGGTGATGACTTGATCATTGATAAATCATGGGATGGGGCCATTGTGCCTTTTTAAATAACACTGTGTTATGTATGTGAGCTCTGTGAGTGTAGACTTCTCTGAAATTGTTTTGCTTACTGCTGCACATGCTGATAGTGACAGCTTTTCTCTCTTGAATCAAGACTATTTTAGTGCCTGTCTTCCTGTGCAGGCTAGGACAGATATGCCAAAGGGTGTTTGAAATATCAGGTTGTGTTTTTATTGCAGGGTGTCACCCAAAGTGCATAACTCTTGTTTTCTACAAAGCGAAACTTACAGTGCTCAAGACAAGGGAAGGGCAACTTATTTGACAGCCATGTGATTTGGGTGGGACAGAAAAAATGTCATTTATTTCACAGCTCTCACTCTTCATTTAAACACAGTGATACAGTGTTGCTTATTTTTTGAGGTGAGTTAACATTAATTACTCATGTATTTAGACAGATATTCCAAAGGGTGTTTGAACTGAACACTGGTAAAAGCATAATGTGTTTATCTTTTCTACTTTTATCTCTGTTAGCGTTGTGCTGTACATCAGACACAAAGAAATGTGATCTGGTTGTGTTTTTATTGCAGGGCGTCACCCAAAGTCTTGTTTGCTTGATCGCTGACACACCAGAGCTGTGTTGAATACTCACACTACTCACACTAACCGTACTATATGTGACGTGAATTGAGTATATAGTATGCCTATTGGTCATTGTATGGATATAATTAGTATACCAAAAGTTCCCGGATGTCGTACTAAATTCGCAAAATATGAAGCAGAGTACACTATTTCCAAAGATGTTCTATCAGTGCTATTTCTGTACTTTAGGGCCATAATGCAATTCTTCAGGAAATGAGCGTGGCTTCACATCGTTTTCAGATTTTAAGAAAATGGTGGAAAATATGCAGCCGAAGTACGAGTGCGGATACAAATGCATTGCTTTAACTAATTATGAGAAATGTTAAGGAAATGTTGAGTAATGTAAAAAAGTTATTACTTTTCAAATAAGTTACCTTACACGTTATGTTGGCTGACAATTTGTTAGCTATGCTGTCCTCACGAACCACATAACATATCATTACATCAGTATGTACCGGTATGTTAGCTAGCTACCTAATGTTAGTTGGCTAACGTAAACTCACCCCATTCCGTACAAATGTGCGCAACCGCAACATTCAAACGAGGCTACAAAGAAAACTAATGGGACTGTAGCGACTGTGTTGACTTCAAAATCGGGGGTGTGAACTACGTTTCTATTCAAGCGTTGATCGACACGGTAATGGCTCTATAGTATTGGAGAAAAGTTGAAAAAAACGGACCCTCCGTTACATCATGACGTGTCATGTCGTAACGTACAGCACGCATAAAGCAACTATTTCTGTCTTACAATATCTCTCCACCAGGTGTAGCACTTCTCTCATCGTTTAAAAACTAGAAATGGACAGTGACGGGGGTAATGGGGGATACCTAGTCATTTTTTGCGTCATCATTGCATGCGATCATCATTCTCAAAGCCGCTGTTTATTTCTAAGATCACTTTAGCACTGCCCTAAAAACCCGATTCAAATTCGACACAAACCTTCAAATAGGTATGTAATGACACATTATATAAACTCTTTATAGTGTTTTATTTACATTTTAGAGGCGATAAGGTGATAAGTTGGACAGATCGAGTGAAAAAAAGCAATTTTCCCACACAACATCTCTCCTTCTCACTATCACGCATTATTTTGGCTTCCCCACCCGCCATTTTTAAAAAGACCCGACGGGGCTCATTGCCTTCTTGAATTATCCCGAAACGGGTAGCATTTAGGTCATGTAATTGATTCTGTTGGAAAGGGGAGAAATTGTGCTTTACAATGGTATTGCCATTACAGTTGATCTGGAAGGATTACGTTTTTGGGGCGCTAAAATAAGGGCAATTGTACGGACCAAGGCGATGTACGAGTTTACGTTACTTATACATCAAACTTGCCGGTATATTAACTATAGGCTAACTAACTACCCAACGTTTGTTGACTTGATTATTCCCGTCATTCTTAGTTTAGCTAAATGGTATAGTCGTGCGCTCTCAATGGACATTCGCTCTGGCTATCTACTCCGATTCCAGAGCACTCTCATCTGAGTGTTTCCAAGTGCAGAATAATGAATTTAGGAGCCCTGGTTGAATATGGTCGGTGTCAGTAAATGTCGGCAAAAAAAGCATAATTAAATTGTTGCCAGCAGCACAGTTAGTCACTAACGCCCTGGATAACATGAAAACTGCCTAACCAGCTCTGTTAGGGCGAGTAGTTGTTACTTTTATTTTGTATTTGTAGCCAAACTAGGTTACCTGGGGTGGCAGGTAGCCTAGTGATTAGAGCGTTGGGCCAGTAACCGAAGGTTGCCAGATCGAATCCCCGAGCTGACAAGGTAAAAATGTCGTTCTGCCCCTGAACAAGGCAGTTAACCCACTGTTCCTAGGCCGTCATTGTAAATAAGAATTTGTTCTTAACTGACTTGCCTAGTTAAATAAAAAAAATATAAGTAGAGTGGTCACTCTCATTTGTGTCTAGAAGTAGCTGGCCAATGTTAGCTTGGGTGCTTGACTGCCCTTGTAAGGTCAGAACGCTCAAATCAACCCTCCTCGCCTGAGCGTCCAGTGTTTGCTCCGAGAGCGAAACGCTCTGAATTTACGAGCGCACTCCAGATTAAATTTAAGAACACACACGAAGTTGTAAAATGTCTAACTAGTAATTTGTTATGCTAACTAGCTAGCAAGAGGTTGCATAGCAACAGCATCAACTTCTGGTAGACTGGTGAAGAGCTAGTACACTCAACTGAAATGATACTGTTCGTTTAAAATAACTAAAAACTAAAATTAACTAATGGTATGTAGTATATACTCATTAAGTTTGTAGTATACAGTATGTTAGTATGGTTATTTGAACACAGGCCTTGGTTTGGCCACAAGTCATGATAGGATGATTACAAAAAGTATTCCCTTTACATTCCGGGTTATGGGCTTTAGTTTTTTTGTCCATTCTTTGATGGAGAAATTATATTTATTTTCTCTCATCCTATATTCCTTAATGATGATCCAATGCAACATGTTTTATTCAATCATATCCATTGTCAGTGAATGACAGATGAATAGGTATTTAATGTATTACAATTATTAGCTGTAATAGTTTGTAGTAATATTTGATTTATTTTCTAAGTGGAATTAATTTACTTCAGGTGGGTATTTTGTAATATTCATATTACACCGATCAAAAATATAAACGCAACATGTAAAGTGTTGGTCCCATGTTTCATGAGCTGAAATAAAAAAGTCAGAGGAATTTCCCACATGCACAAAAAGCTTATTTCTCTCAAATTTGGTGCACACATTTGTTTCCATCCCTGTTAGTGGGCATTTCTCATCCACCTGACAGGTGTGGCATATCAAGAAGTTGATTAAATATCATGATCATTACACCTTGTGCTGGGAGGCTAATCAATATATTTCAATTGACTGATTTCCTTATATGAACTGTAACTCAGTAAAATCTTTTCAATTGTTGCGTTTATAGTTCTGTTCAGTATATTGTACATTCTAAGTGATTTCAATAGGTCTTTCTCCATTCTGATTGTTTTGTACTGTTCAATTCAACTTCAACCCCCCCAAAAAATCAGTATTGTCACCCATTACTGCACGATATGGGAAAACAATCTAGGCTTTTTTTTAACCATGTGTTGCAATTGCGATTTGACTTGCGATTTAGAGCAACACACTTGGTTGAACTGTTGGAATAATGGAAATAGAATGATTATTCTAATTCTATAGTTAGAATATAGTAGTGGGCACTTTGAATACAGATAGTATTTGACATGACAACGAATGAAAATGCCAAGGAGGCGTTATGTTGACAGGGTAGGAAACAAATCGTTTATAAGTGTTTCCCAGGGGAGCCTATAATTTTTGGCTACAGTGAATGTTTTCTCTTAGCTACTTCATGTAGATAACATATTATTGCTTTGCGCATTCCTCTTTGATTTAGAAGATACTGTTACACAAAAAAAATGCAGATTTATCATGCTGCATCACTAATTTCGTTTGCTCTTACTCTACAATTATTAGCTAGCTAGCAATTAGCATTAGCGGCTAACAAGATTTAGGCCTAACTTGCTAAGAAAAGACAAACTAGCTGTTTGCAGATAAGAAACACAAACTAATGGTGTAATTATAGAACACTAGTGGATTTCTATTAAGAGCAAAGTGAAAACAGCTTCGATGCCATGTTCTGCATTAACCATGCAGAGGCTGAACGCAAGTGTCTCGTGGTCGAGGAACAACAAATGCACTTCTGGAGTGACGGGGCGGGGCTAGGCCTGTGTGGCATGGAGAGAGAGAGAGTGGAGAGAGTTGACTTAAGTAGCGAAGTAAACTATACAAATGGACGTTACACACGACGTATCACATTTAACATACCAAACATTCAAATACCGTTATAGAAGATAAAGTAAAAACCCTAACGGGTCCGTGCATCAATACAGGTACAGTGGGGCAAAAAAGTATTTAGTCAGCCACCAATTGTGCAAGTTCTCCCACTTAAAAAGATGAGAGGCCTGTAATTTTCATCATAGGTACACTTCAACTATGACAGACAAAATTAGAAAAAAAATCCAGAAAATCACATTGTAGGATTTTTAATGAATTTATTTGCAAATTATGGTGGAAAATAAGTATTTGGTCACCTACAAACAAGCAAGATTTCTGGCTCTCACAGACCTGTAACTTCTTCTTTAAGAGGCTCCTCTGTCCTCCACTCGTTACCTGTATTAATGACACCTGTTTGAACTTGTTATCAGTATAAAAGACACCTGTCCACAACCTCAAACAGTCACACTCCAAACTCCACTATGGCCAAGACCAAAGAGCTGTCAAAGGACACCAGAAACAAAATTGTAGACCTGCACCAGGCTGGGAAGACTGAATCTGCAATAGGTAAGCATCTTGGTTTGAAGAAATCAACTGTGGGAGCAATTATTAGGAAATGGAAGACATACAAGACCACTGATAATCTCCCTCGATCTGGGGCTCCACGCAAGATCTCACCCCGTGGGGTCAAAATGATCACAAGAACGGTGAGCAAAAATCCCAGAACCACACGGGGGGACCTAGTGAATGACCTGCAGAGAGCTGGGACCAAAGTAACAAAGCCTACCATCAGTAACACACTACGCCGCCAGGGACTCAAATCCTGCAGTGCCAGACGTGTCCCCCTGCTTAAGCCAGTACATGTCCAGGCCCATCTGAAGTTTGCTAGAGAGCATTTGGATGATCCAGAAGAAGATTGGGAGAATGTCATATGGTCAGATGAAACCAAAATAGAACTTTTTGGTAAAAACTCAACTCGTCGTGTTTGGAGGACAAAGAATGCTGAGTTGCATCCAAAGAACACCATACCTACTGTGAAGCATGGGGGTGGAAACATCATGCTTTGGGGCTGTTTTTCTGCAAAGGGACCAGGACGACTGATCCGTGTAAAGGAAAGAATGAATGGGGCCATGTATCGTGAGATTTTGAGTGAAAACCTCCTTCTATCAGCAAGGGCATTGAAGATGAAACTCGGCTGGATCTTTCAGCATGACAATGATCCCAAACACACCGCCCGGGCAATGAAGGAGTGGCTTCGTAAGAAGCATTTCATGGTCCTGGAGTGGCCTAGCCAGTCTCCAGATCTCAACCCCATAGAAAATCTTTGGAGGGAGTTGAAAGTCCGTGTTGCCCAGCAAAAGCCCCAAAACATCACTGCTCTAGAGGAGATCTGCATGGAGGAATGGGCCAAAATACCAGCAACAGTGTGTGAAAACCTTGTGAAGACTTACTGAAAACATTTGACCTCTGTCATTGCCAACAAAGGGTATATAACAAAGTATTGAGATAAACTTTTGTTATTGACCAAATACTTATTTTCCACCATAATTTGCAAATAAATTCATAAAAAATCCTACAATGTGATTTTCTGGATTTTTTTTCTCATTTTGTCTGTCATAGTTGAAGTGTACCTATGATGAAAATTACAGGCCTCTCTCATCTTTTTAAGTGGGAGAACTTGCACAATTGGTGGCTGACTAAATACTTTTTTGCCCCACTGTATATTGTAAAATACAGTATACCGTCTAGGCCTACTCAGCACACTTCAGATAAGATGCACATTGCTCAAACGTGTGACAGTTTTGTCCTACATTATTTTACTGTAATTGTACATGATAATGGCATGCTTACAGGCTCTCACAGTTTCAAACAATTTACATTTTGTCAGGAGTCACAATTAGAATGTGTTCTTGTTATGCCACCAACTTGCTATAATAAGGGATGTTTGATTATGACTATCTTTTGTGGTAAGGTATAATTAATACCAGTGGTGGCTGCTGAGGGGAGGATGGCTCATAATAATGGCTGGAACTGCATGAATGGAATGGCATCCAACACAATGAAAACATGGGTTTGATATCATTCCACCAATTCCTCTCCAGCCATTACCACAAGCCCGTCCTCCCTAATTAAGGTGACACCTACCTCCTGTGTTTAATACATAACATTATATTTATGTTCAGAATACAAACTAGTTACATAGATGATTCATGTCTGCACTGTCCTGTCATGGAATCCATCTGGGTTGAGTTAGACTTTACAGAATGTTCAGATGGAAATACTGAAAAGAAATACTGTATATTATGTAGAACAGACATGGTTCTCTGTCATGTAAAATGGGGAATGATGCCAGTTCTATACAAAACATGTCCATCTACAATGTTCAGATCATTCCAATCTCCTGAGTACTGCCCTAGAGACCTCAAGAAAAGTTGATGGATGAATGAAGATCTCCCACTCAGGCAGTTTACCATTGAAAATAATTGTCACAGTTCCGGTCTGCTTAAGGGGTGGCTCTCCCATAGGGAACAATGCATTAACACCCTCAAACTCAACTCAACTCAAAATCAAATCAAATCAAATTGTTTTGGTCACATACACATGGTTAGCAGATGTTAATGCGAGGGTAGCGAAATGCTTGTGCTTCTAGTTCTGACCGTGCAGTAATATCTAACAAGTAATCTAACAATTTCACAACAACTACCTTATACACACAAGTGTAAAGGAATGAATAAGAATATGTACATATAAATATATGGATGAGTGATGGCCGAAGGGCATAGGCAAGATGCAGTAGATGGTATAGAGTACAGTATATACATATGAGATGAGTAATGTAGGGTATGTAAACATTATATAAAGTGGCATTGTTTAAAGTGACTAGTGATACATTTATTACATCCAATTTTTAATTATTAAAGTGGCTAGAGATTTGAGTCAGTATGTTGGCAGCAGCCACTGAATGTTGGTGATGGCTGTTTAACAGTCTGATGGCCTTGAGATAGAAGCTGTTTTTCAGTCTCTCGGTCCCAGCTTTGATGCACCTGTACTGACCTCGCCTTCTGGATGATAGCGGGGTGATCAGGCAGTGGCTCGGGTGGTGTAGGTGTCCTGGAGGGCAGGTAGTTTGCCCCCGGTGATGCGTTGTGCAGACCTCACTACCCTCTGGAGAGCTTTACGGTTGTGTGTGGAGCAGTTGCCGTACCAGGCGGTGATACAGCCCGACAGGATGCTCTCGATTGTGCATCTGTAAAAGTTTGAGTGTTTTTGGTGACAAGCCAAATTTCTTCAGCCTCCTGAGGTTGAACGCTGTCTGTGTGGGTGGACCATTTCAGTTTGTCCGTGATGTGTATGCCGAGGAACTTAAAGCTTTCCACCTTCTCCACTACTGTCTGGTCGATGTGGATAGGGGGGTGCTCCCTTTGCTGTTTCCTGAAGTCCACGATCATCTCCTTTGTTTTGTTGACGTTGAGTGTGAGGTTATTTTCCTGACACCACACTCCGAGGGCCCTCACCTCCTCCCTGTAGGCCGTCTCGTCGTTGTTGGTAATCAAGCCTACTACTGTAGTGTCGTCTGCAAACTTGATGATTGAGTTGGAGGCGTGCATGGCCACACAGTCATGGGTGAACAGGGAGTACAGCAGAGGGCTGAGAACGCACCCTTGTGGGGCCCCAGTGTTGAGGATCAGCGGGGTGGAGATGTTGTTTCTAACCCTCACCACCTGGGTCCTGGACTATCTGACGGGCCGCCCCCAGTTGCACAGGGCAGGGTCAAGACCCAGGGTCTCGAGCTTAATGACGAGTTTGGAGGGTACTATGGTGTTAAATGCTGAGCTGTAATCGATGAACAGCATTCTTACATACATACATTTGAAGTCAGAAGTTTACATACACCTTAGCCAAATACATTTAAACTCAGTTTTTCACAATTCCTGACATTTAATCCTAGTAAAAATCCCCAGTATTCGGTCAGTTAGGATCACCACTTTATTTTAAGAATGTGAAATGTCAGAATAATAGTAGAGAATTATTTATTTCAGCTTTTATTTCTTTCATCACATTCCCAGTGGGTCAGAAGTTTACATACACTCAATTAGTATTTGGTAGCATTGCCTTTAAATTGTTTAACTTGGGTCAAACGTTTCGGGTAGCCTTCCACAAGCTTCCCACAATAAGTTGGGTGAATTTTGGCCCATTCCTCCTGACAGAGCTGATGTAACTGAGTCAGGTTTGTAGGCCTCCTTGATCGAACACGCTTTTTCAGTTCTGCCCACAAATTTTCTATGGTATCGAGGTCAGGGCTTTGTGATGGCCACTCCAATACCTTGACTTTGTTGTCCTTAAGCCATTTTGCCACAACTTTGGAAGTATGCTTGGGGTCATTGTCCATTTGGAAGACCCATTTGCGACCAAGCTTTAACTTCCTGACTGATGTCTTGATGTTGTTTCAATATATCCACATAATTTTCTTTCTTCATGATGCCATCTATTTTGTGAAGTGCACCAGTCCCTCCTGCAGCAAAGCACCCCACAACATGATGCTGCTACCCCGTGCTTCACGGTTGGGATGGTGTTCTTTGGCTTGCAAGCATCCCCCTTTTTCAGCAGTTGTGGCTGCTTTGTGTGATGTATTGTTGTCTCTAGCTTCTTGCCTCTTGTGCTGTTGTCTGCGCCCAATAATGTTTGTACCATGTTTTGTGCTGCTACCATGTTGTGTTGCTACCATGTTGTTGTCATGTTGTGTTGCTACCATGCTGTGTTGTCATGTGTTACTGCCTTGCTATGTTGTCTTAGGTCTCTCTTTATGTATTATTGTGTTGTCTCTCTTGTTGTGATGTGTGTTTTGTCCTATATTTATATTGTATTTTTTATTTATTTTTAATCCCAGGCCCCCGTCCCCGCAGGAGACCTTTTGTCATTTAGTAGGCCGTAATTGTAAATAATAATTTGTTCTTAACTGACTTGCCTACTGTGGTTAAATAAAGGTAAAATAAAAAATATATATAAAAAATCCACAGATGACGCAATCTCTTTTGCACACTACCTTCTCCCACCTGGACAAAAGGAACACCTACGTGAGAATGCTATTCATTGACTACAGCTCAGCGTTCAACACCATTGTGCCCTCAAAGCTCATCACTAAGCTAAGGACCCTGGTACTAAACACCTCCCTCTGCAACTGGATCCTAGACTTCCTGACGGGCCGGCCCCAGGTGGTAAGGGTAGGTAACAACACATCTGCCACACTGATTCTCAACACAGGGGCCCCTCAGGGGTGCATGCTCAGTCCCCTTCTGTACTCTCTGTTCACCCATGACTGCATGGCCAAGCACTCCAACACCATCATTAAGTTTGCCGACGACACAATGGTGGTAGGCCTGATCACCACCAACGATGAGACAGCCTATAGAGAGGAGGTCAGAGACCTGGCAGTGTGGTGCCAGGATAACAAACTCTCTCTCAACGTGATCAAGACAAAGGAGATTATCGTGGACGACAGGAAAAGGAGGGCCGAACACGCCCCCATTCTAATCGACAGGGCTGTAGTGGAGCAGGTTGTCGTGAAGAGGTCACGACAATGCTTATTCCCCCTCAGAAGACTGAAAAGATTTGGCATGGGTCCTTAGATTCTCAAAAAGTTCTACAGCTGCACTATCGAGAGCATAGTGCAGCTGCCCACCTCCACTGCCCACCTCCGACCGCAAGGCACTACAGAAGATAGTGCGTACGGCCCAGTACATCACTAGGGCAAAGCTTTCTGACATCCAGGACCTCTATACCAGGCGGTGTCAGAGGAAGGCTCTAAAAATTGCCAAAGACTCCAGCCACCTTAGTCACAGACTGTTCTCTCTGCTATCGCATGGCAAGCGGTACTGGAGCGCCAAGTCTAGGTCCAAAAGCCTTCTTAACAGCTTCTACCCCCAAGCCGTAAGACTCCTGAACAGCTAATCAAATGGCTACCCTACTGTAACTGTCTGCATTGACCCCCTTCCCCCTCACCCCCATTTTTACGCTGCTGCTACTCTCTGTTTATTGTCTATGCATAGTCACTTTACCTACATGTACATATTACCTCGACTAACCTGTTCTGGCGTATGTGACATTCGGTGCATGTGACAAATTAAATTTGATTTGATTTGAAATTTGATTTATCTGGTACCATAAGTACCATCCCTTTATTCTATTCATGCTGTATACATTGTGTATTTTGCCCTTGCAAATAGTCCCCTTCTTAAGCTTAGCAGATAGATAAACTCTATCCAGCTATTGTAGTATTAAATAATGCTTTATTACCACCAGTTCGTAGGTACAGCATTAGAAACAGAGTAAAACATAAATAGTAGAAAGATAACAACCATGTAGAGGTTCATACATTTTGTGAAATAGCACAGTTACAAATAGAAACTGGATGGACATCAGAAATAGAGGAAGGACTAAAAACAAACTAAATATAACTATTGGAAAATAGATTGTGTCTGTAAAATGTGTATAATATGTATAAACTGAAGGTAGAAGCCTACAGTTGAAGTCGGAAGTTTACATACAGTTAGGTTGGAGTCATTAAAACTCATTTTTCAACCATTCCACAAATTTATTTTCCCAAACATGGCAAGATCAATTAGCTACATAGAACAGATATCTCCAACCATGCAGGTATTACGAAATTACGTAAATCCTCTACTTAAATGATCATCCATACAAAATATCATCATGAATTGTAACGCTAACAAGGATTCTTGTTGGGGCAGTAGGTACCCTGTGGTTAGAGCGTTGGACTAGTAACCGAAAGGTTAGAAGATTGAATCCCCAAACCGACAAGGTAAAAATCTGTCATTCTGCTGCTGAACAAGGCAGTTAACCCACTGTTCCTAGGCTGTCATTGAAAATAAGAACGGGTTCTTAACTGACTTGCCTAGTTAAATAAAGGTATAATTTAAAAAAAATCTTCTCTTACAGGATATAGACATTTAAGCAAAGTACAGACCTTATCAGTGAGCAATTGACCTTAAAATGATCTCAAACCAACTACAGGAGCCAGAACATTGTGATTTTGACAAGGTTTATCAAACTTTTAGAAAGGTCAAGGATATGGTTTTATGTGAAATGGGATAGAATACCACTCTTATAGGACAGGATTAAACTGGATGTTTTATGGGTGTAGTTAGGAAGTTAGTTGTTCCAAGTAGAAGACCCTCATGAGACAGTAAAACATGACTCAAACACAGATATCTGGAGACAAAAAGTAAACATTGTCGAAAGAAGACTAGTGAGAGGAAAGAGGAAGTGTAGAAAAATAAAGACAGAAAGTTGCACACTTTAAATATGCTCCCAGCAATTAAATGGGTAAACCCATAGGTTCACTCATTAACTTGTTGGAAGAATATAGAGTGTGCAACTTTCTTTCTGTATTTTTATTCAGTGTACTTTCTTTAATCAGGACCTCTTTAAAGATTGGGTATGGTCAGCTCATGTTTGTTATAGGAAAAGGAAGTGGACATAATGTGTGTAAAGTTTGGTTATCAGTTGTAGGGGATAGCCTATACCCTTTTTTCTGTCCATGTGAAATGTTTAGTGCATTGTTACTCACTCACTCATTCTGTCTTTCTCTCTCCCTCTCCCTCTCCAGCTACTTCTCACCATTCTTAGTTTGCTGCCATGACATCAAAAGAGGATGGTAAATGTGACATATTTGCTTTGGGATCAACTCAAAAATAATACTATTGATTTGTGCAAGTTGCAGACAACTGCTGTAGTTAACTTGCTGTAGTTGTATATAATTTGTCTACCATGTTTTGTAGTTATAAAATAAAAAGGCATCCTAAAAGATGCACATTGTGAGGAATGATAACAAATGACATTAAGGTAGCAAGAATCATACTGCTAGAGAGCATTAATACTACACCATTGATATTACATGGACAAATACTACAGTATGATGACATTTTGATGTTGTGTGTGTCGAACGTGAATGCAGACAATACTTCCCAGCTTCCTACATGTTTAGTCTTGTCCATTTAGGGCACATACACCAAGTGGGATGGTCTAATATTGTCTTGATAACTGTAACTCTTTCTTTTCTAACCTGACTACCAGCTGCTGAGTTTGTGGATAGACACAGGGCTGAGCTCATCCAGAGGGTCCACATGGTGATGCCCATAGCAGATGATCTGCTCAGAAGGGGCATGATCAAATATGAAATGTTTGCTAATATTACAACTTCCAAGACCAACCAAGGCAAGATGAGAGAGGTGTACAAAGCATTGCAGTCAGGAGGGACACCACTTAAAGCAGCCTTCTACAGGATTCTGCTGAAAAATGAACGTGTTCTGGTCATCAATCTGGGTAAAGTCCTCTCTCTTCCTCTTCTTGGTGCAGTTTGTAGGACTACTGTAGAATATGGCATTTTACACATTGTCACACTCTTCCCCATTCTGTGGATAAGAACATAGGCTACACTCTGATGTTTGTTTTATTTAGGTAAAGTAGAAATGTAACCCAGTCACAACTCAAAAGTGAATCTGTAAGTCTCTGTTAGTGGTTGTCTTAACAGACAAAAGAGGCAGACCATAACTGACCATTATACTCTCAATGTTAATGTCATTAAGCAGCAGAATTTCATTACCACCCAATTTTACCAGAGTACAGCATCCTCAGCATCCTCAGCAAGGTAGAGATAAGCAGTTGGAGATTAGGGTTAGGGTTAACCCTACCCTCACCCTAACCCTACCTTAATCGAGCCAGCAAACTCAGTCATTTCTTTCTCCCTCTTACTAGGACAACATAGTAACAGACAAGGCTTACTGGCCTATAACTAGAATTTCACATTTGTCCTGTCCTGAATGCAAACAATACTTCCCAGCTTCCTACATGTTTAGTCTTGTCCATTTAGGGCACATACACCAAGTGGGATGGTCTAATATTGTCTTGATAACTGTAACTCTTTCTTTTCTAACCTGACTACCAGCTGCTGAGTTTGTGGATAGACACAGGGCTGAGCTCATCCAGAGGGTCCGCATGGTGATGCCCATAGCAGATGATCTGCTCAGAAGGGGCATGATCTATCCTGAGGTGTACTCTAATATTCAAACTGCCAATACCAGCCAGGACCAGATGAGAGAGTTGTACAAAGCCGTACAGTCAGGAGGGCCAGAAGTTAAATCAGCCTTCTACAGGATTCTGCTGAAACAGGAACCTCATCTGGTCATCAATCTGGGTAAAGTCCTCTCTCTTCCTCTTCTTGGTGCAGTTTGTAGGACTACTGTAGAATATTGCATTTTACACATTGTCACACTCTTCCCCATTCTGTAGATAAGAACACTCTGATGTTTGTTTAATTTAGGTAAAGTAGAAATGTAACCCAGTCACAACTCAAAAGTGAAATCTGTAAGTCTCTGTAAGTGGTTGTCTTAACAGACAAAAGAGACAGACCATAACTGACCATTATACTCTCAATGTTAATGTCATTAAGCAGCAGAATTTCATTACCACCCAATTTTACCAGAGTACAGCATCCTCAGCAAGGTAGAGATAAGTAGTTGGAGATCAGTTAGGTTAGGGTTAACCCGACCCTAACGCTAACTTCATCATGCCAGAAGACTTACTAGGACAACATAGTAACAGACAAGGCTTACTGGCCTATGAATGGAATGTCAAATGTTCCTGTCCTCTGGGGAAGGCAATCAATGTATTGAAAGGTAATGAAAGTGTCTGTTTTTGGCTTCCGGTGACGCAACTTAGGAAATGGCTGCCTAGATTTTCGTACTGCACATCGGTTGGGAATTTCCCCCCCAAATTCAAGTATTTACTCTGAGCATTATAATAACTTACGCAAAATGGAAAAGGGGTGTAACGGGTGTCCTCCTCCTCTTCAGACGAAGAGGAGGAGTAGGGATTTGACCAAAACGCAGCGTTGTGATACGACATGAATATTTATTAAACAAGACGAAAACTAAACATACTTGAGAATATACAAAATAATAAACGAAGTCAAACAGACCCGAACAAACGAACTTACATAACACGAAGAACGCATGAACTGGTACAGACGACACAAACGAACGAACAAACGAAACAGTCCCGTGTGGTGCACAGACACAGACACGGAAGACAATCACCCACAAACAAACAGTGTGAACAGCCAACCTTTATATGGTTCTCAATCAGAGGAAACGTCAAACACCTGTCCCTGATTGAGAACCATATAAGGCTAATTACAAGTGACCTAAACATAGAAACACAAAACATAGAATGCCCACCCCAACTCACGCCCTGACCAACTAAACACATACAAAAATAACAGAAAACAGGTCAGGAACGTGACATAACCCCCCCCTCAAGGTGCGAACTCCGGACGCACCACCAAAAGTCTAGGGGAGGGTCTGGGTGGGCATCTGTCCACGGTGGCGGCTCAGGCTCTGGGCGTGGTCCCCATCCCACCTTAGTCAAACCCCGCTTTTGTAGCCTCCTCCAAATGGCCACCCTCCAAATTAACCCCACTGGATTAAGGGGCAGCACCGGACTAAGGGGCAATACCAGAATGAGGGGCAACACCGGAATGAGGGGCAACACCGGATTGAGGGACGGCAGCTCCGGACTGAGGGACGGCAGCTCCGGACTGAATGGCGGATCCTGGCTGGCTGGCTCTGGCGGATCCTGGCTGGCTGGCTCTGACGAATCCTGGCTGGCTGGCTCTGGCTGGTCATGTCTCGCTGACGGCTCTGGCTGGTCATGGCTCGCTGACGGCTCTGGCTGGTCATGGCTCGCTGACGGCTCTGGCTGGTCATGGCTCGCTGACGGCTCTGGCTGGTCATGGCTCGCTGACGGCTCTGGCTGGTCATGGCTCGCTGACGGCTCTGGCTGGTCATGGCTCGCTGACGGCTCTGGCTGATCCTGTCTGACGGAAGGCTCTGGCTGATCCTGTCTGGCGGAAGGCTCTGGCTGATCCTGTCTGGCGGAAGGCTCTGGCTGATCCTGTCTGGCGGAAGGCTTTGGCTGCTCCTGTCTGGCGGAAGGCTCTAGCGGCTCCTGTCTGGCGGAAGGCTCTAGCGGCTCCTGTCTGGCGGACGGCTCTGTAGGCTCATGGCAGACGGGCGGCTTTGAAGGCTCAGTACCGACGGGCGGCTTTGAACGCTCAATACAGACGGGCAGTTCATGCGGCGCTTGGCAGACGGACAGTTCAGACGGCGTTGGGCAGACGGACAGTTCAGGCGCCGTTGGGCAGACGGGCAGTTCAGGCGCCGCTGGGCAGACGGCAGACTCTGGCCGGCTGAGACGCACTGTAGGCCTGGTGCGTGGTACCGGAACTGGAGGTACCGGGCTAAAGACACGCACCTTCAGGCTAGTGCGGGGAACAACAACAGGGCACACTGGACTCTCAAGGCGTACTATAGGCCTGGTGCGTGGTACCGGCACTGGTGGTACCGGGCTGAGGGCACGCACATCAGGGCAAGTACGGGGAGAAGGAACAGTGCGTACAGGGCTCTGGAGACGCACAGGAGGCTTGATGCGTGGTGCCGGGACTGGTGGTACTGGGCTGGAGACACGCACCATAGGGCTAGTGCGTGGAGGAGGAACAGGACTCTGGATACACACTGGAAGCCTGGTGCGTGGTGTAGGCACTGGTGGTACTGGCCTGGAGCGGGGAGGTGGCGCCGGAAATACCGGACTGTGCAGGCGTACTGGCTCCCTTGAGCACTGAGCCTGCCCAACCTTACCTGGTTGTATGCTCCCCGTCGCCCGACCAGTACGGGGAGGTGGAATAACCCGCACCGGGCTATGTAGGCGAACCGGGGACACCATGCGTAAGGCTGGTGCCATGTAAGCCGGCCCGAGGAGACGCACTGGTGGCCAGATGCGTTGGGCCGGCTTCATGACATCCGGCTCAACGCTCAATCTGGCCCGGCCGATACGAGGAGCTGGTATGTACCGCACCGGGCTGTGCACACGTACAGGAGACACCATGCGCTCTACTGCGTAACACGGTGTCTGCCCGTACTCTCGCTCTCCACGGTAAGTACAGGGAGTGGGCGCAGGTCTCCTACCTGACTTCGCCACTCTCCCTTTTAGCCCCCCCCCCAAGACATTTTTGGGGTTTACTCACAGGCTTCCAGCCACGTCTCCTTGCTGCCTCCTCAAACCACCGCTCCTGGGCTTTAGCTGCCTCCCTCTCTTCAACAGAGCGGCGATATTCCCCTGTCTGAGCCCAGGGTCCTTTTCCGTCCAATATTTCCTCCCATGTCCACGAGTCCTGGTTTCGCTGTTGCGCTCTCCCACGCCGCTTGGTCTTTGGTTGGTGGGTGATTCTGTAACGGGTGTCCTCCTCCTCTTCAGACGAAGAGGAGGAGTAGGGATTTGACCAAAACGCAGCGTTGTGATACGACATGAATATTTATTAAACAAGACGAAAACTAAACATACTTGAGAATATACAAAATAATAAACAAAGTCAAACAGACCCGAACAAACAAACTTACATAACACAAAGAACGCATGAACTGGTACAGACGACACAAACGAACGAACAAACGAAACAGTCCCGTGTGGTGCACAGACACAGACACGGAAGACAATCACCCACAAACAAACAGTGTGAACAGCCAACCTTTATATGGTTCTCAATCAGAGGAAACGTCAAACACCTGTCCCTGATTGAGAACCATATAAGGCTAATTACAAGTGACCTAAACATAGAAACACAAAACATAGAATGCCCACCCCAACTCACGCCCTGACCAACTAAACACATACAAAAATAACAGAAAACAGGTCAGGAACGTGACAAGGGGAAAACAGGAAAAGGTCGTGGAGCTACAACAACAGCCCGTAACAAGACAGCAGAAGATATAATCGTCGAAGAACCCGAAATGGCTAATGCTAGCGCAAATAAGATAGCAGCAGCAAAAGAACCCACATTTCGTGAGGTGATGAAGGAGGAATTGCGTGAGGCGCTCACAGGCTTACGAGAGGAACTTCGAGAAGATGTAAGAAAAGAACTAAATGAGTTCAAGAAGGACATTAACCAGAAACTGGAAGAAAACAAATTAGAACTTCACAGCATATCTACAAGAATGGGGGACGCAGAACAGCGCATTGGGGAAACGGACACATGGAACTTCGCAGTCAAGGAAATACTTGAACAGTCACTGAAAAGCCAACATGCACTACAGGCAAAAGTGACAGAACTCGAAGGTTTCTCACGTCGAAACAACATTAGACTTTATAACGTAGTAGAGGGCGCAGAAAAAGACACTATGCCCAACTTCGTGGAGGGTCTATTCAAGGACATACTTGACGACGACACTGACCTGGGAATCGAGAGAGCACACCGAGCTCTGGCCTCAAAACCCCCCAGCGGTGCCCCACCAAGATCCATAGTAATACGGTTCCTAAAATTCTCAGTCAAAGAGAAAGTTTTACATGCTACCTGGAAAAAACCTGTTAACTTCCAAGGCCAACGAGTGTTCTTTGATCATGACTACGCGGGAGAGATACTGAAAAGAAGGAAAGAATACACCCCCATTAAGAAAGCACTTAAAGAGAAGGGTATTCGCTTCCAAACACCATACCCGGCAAAAATGCGGGTATTTCTGAAAAACGGCCCGGTTACATACGAGCATGCAGACGAGGCGGCTGAGGACCTGAAGTCAAGGGGCTTCCCAGTGGAGTATACCGCCAGGAGAAAGGCGACATCACCAGCGGAAAGACTCGAGCAGGCTCTCCCATGGATCGTTGTCAACAAGCAAGGTCATGGAGAAAGAGGGAAACCATCTCGGCGAGAGGACGTTCACATCCGAGAGAGACTCAGGCATTTCCAACGGGAAGATGAAAGACACTGAATCGGATTTAACAGAATTAATAGTTACCGCAGCTGTTAAGACTTTGGGTTGTTACGGTTGACATTGCAATAGATAAAATATCTCCCCTATTTTCCCCCAATGCTGGACAAGGGTGAGTACCCAAAAGCATGTGTTCTTTATGAACACATTAAGTAGCGTCACGTTAATAACATATATATTAGCTAAGGATTAATGACACATTGACAACGGGGCGACAGAAGGGCATATCAAGGGGGGATTCATGATATGCACGCATGACCGATATAGTTTTCACTTGTAATTAACCGATGTGTATAAGCGACGAAATAGGCGCCCTTATTATTTTCGCTTCCACCAGGTCTTGTTTGTGACTACGTCACGCATTTTCATATCTGAGCGAGGGGCCCATCCTGCGGACAGGCTCATCCCCTCAAACCCCAGAGGCAAGAGACAGTCCTCTGACATGGGAGTCCTAATACCAAAGTACTTTCCCACTTTGGTTTACTTTATTATCGTTCTTGAATTTTCGTTCATTTTTAGGTTCATGATAAGCAGGCAGATATGGTGCACAGTTTTTTTTATTTATATCGATGCATCATCGGGAATTTAAGGTCACAAGTCTCAATGTAAACGGACTGGGGAGTGCCATCAAGAGAAGTAAGGTAATAGCAAAGATGAAACGGGAGAGAGTTGACATACTATTCTGGCAGGAAACTCACTTATCCACACCTGAACACGAGAAACTCAAGAAAATGGGATATAGGAACACTTTTTTTTTCTTCTTACAAAATGGGTAGAAGGGGAGTTGCAATCTTGATCCCAAATTCAGTTAATTTTGAGTTTATGTCAGAAATAAAAGACAAGGAGGGTAGATTTATACTTGTTAAATGTAAACTGGATAACAAGGAAGTTACATTATTTAATGTATACGCACCCCCAGGGAGTGACATGGTCTTCTATAGGAAGGTGTTTGATTTAATTGCCACAGAAACCACTGGCACTCTTATCTGTGGAGGGGATTTTAACACAATTCTAAACTCAAAATTGGACAGCACAAATCAAAATAGGAAAATGAGCCTAGTTGCCAAAAAGATCAATAGGATACTGCAGGATCTAGGACTGCTCGATGTATGGCGTGACACCCACAAGACCGACAAGGAATATACTTTTTACTCAGCCCGCCACACTGAATACTCCAGGTTAGACTACTTTTTTATGTACAGTGCAGATAGACACAGGCTTAAGGATTGTAAGATCGGGCAGAGCGACTTATCAGATCATAACGGAGTTTACCTCACTCTACACCTTGATAGCAAACCAAGAAATACTACATGGAGACTTAATACAAGCATGCTGAATGATCCAGCATTCAAGGAATCAATAAAGACAGAATTGAACATCTATCTGGAGAATAATGATAATGGGGAAGTATCTCCTGCTATATTGTGGGATGCAGCTAAGGCGGTAATTAGAGGAAAAATCATAGCCACATCGTCTCTCAAGAAAAAGATTAAAGCACAGAAACTGATGAAATTACAGGAAGAAACTTAGAACGATCTCATAGTCAATACAAAGACCCTCTTATATTACGAGAGATTCAAAAGGTAAAACAGGAAATTGACCAGATTTATAGAGAAGAAGTAGAGAAAAAGCTTAGGTTCCTGAAACAACGATATTATGAAGCAGGCTCAAAGGCAACCAAATTACTAGCATGGAGACTCAGGAAACAACAAGCACAGAATACCCTTTTTAAAATAAAAGACCCCAAAACAAAAAAGATCACATGCAAATTAGATGAAATACAGAATGCATTTGAATCATATTACACAAATCTGTACAAGCAACCAGAGAAGGCAGATGCACAGACAATAGAGCACTTTTTTAACTCACTTAATCTCCCCTCAATTGGGACAGAGCAAAATGATAGACTAACTTTAGAAATATCCACCGAAGAAATTAATAAAGCAATATCTCAACAAAAAGTCAACAAGTCTCCAGGCACTGATGGCTTCCCTTCAGAATGGTTCAAGACCTTCAGAGAACAACTAACACCTCTACTTAAGGCCTGTTTTAACTGGACTCTGAGGGAGGGTGGTCTCCCACCGTCATGGAGAGAGGCCATCATATCTGTAATCCCAAAAGAGGGTAAAGATAAGAAAGAATGCAGTTCATATAGACCTATCGCAATTCTTAACACAGATTATAAACTATATGCATCAATAATAGCCAAAAGAATGGAGAACATAATCCCAGAATTGATTGACGGAGACCAAACTGGTTTCATACAAAATAGGCAGACACAGGACAATATAAGGAGAACACTACATGTCATGGACCACATTACTCAGAATAAGACAAGTGCAATATTAATCAGTCTAGATGCAGAAAAAGCATTTGATTCAGTGGGATGGGATTACCTATTCCAAGTTATGGAAAGATTTGGTTTCAACAAAGAAGTGATACAGTGCATCAAAACACTGTATTCATGTCCGACCGCTAGAATAAAGATAAATGGACATTTGACACGAACGATAAAATTAGAGCGAGGGGCAAGACAAGGCTGTAATCTTTCACCCACGCTCTTCTCCTTGTACCTCGAACCATTAGCACAGGCAATAAGACAGGACCCAACCTTAGAGGGAATAACAATAAGAGACAGTGAACATAAGATATGCATGTATGCGGATGACGTTCTGTTATTCCTTAAAGACCCAGGCTCAAGCGTACCTAGATTGATGGATGTTCTACAAACATTTGGAACATATTCAGGGTATGTGCTTAACGTACACAAGACCCAAGCCCTAGTATATAATTATACCCCACAGGAAGAGCTGAAGAATAGGTATAACTTCACCTGGACCTCTTCATCCATTAAATATCTTGGAGTATACCTACCAAAAGATACACCCAAACTTTATTGCATGAATTACGATCACATCAACAAGAAAATATATGATGACCTAGACAGGTGGAACTCACTTCCCTTAGATCTTAGTAATAGATTTGAAACAATCAAAATGAACATCCTGCCGAGGTTATTGTATTTGTTCCAATCACTGCCCATAGAAATCCCACCTAAACAGTTTAGGGAATGGGATAAACGGATATCAAGGTTTATCTGGAACAGTAAGAGACCAAGAACTAGATATACAACATTACAATTACCAAAAAACTGTGGGGGTATGGCCTTACCAAACCTAAAAGATTATTATGTGTCAGCCCAATTGAGACCCCTGGTTTGTTGGTGCAATTCAGAATACGAATCCAAATGGAAAGACATCGAGACTACTTTGACAGGGATACCCATACAGTCAGTTTTGGGAAATAAGGACATGGTAAAATAAATATACAATAGACAAAATCAGTGGATTAATTTCTCTCTGAAGACATGGTTTAGGGTAGTTAAGCAAAATAATTTAGACAGAGAGATCAAACTGCTGAGTTGGCCCGCATACGACCCCAGCTTCATCCCTGCAACTCAGGACAGCAGATTTAAACAATGGACGCAGAAAGGCATCACATCATTCAGTACAATTATAAGGAATGGGAACCTAGATAACTTCCAGGACTTAAGTAAAAAACATGGCTTGGATAAACAAGATTTTTACAGATACCTACAAGTCCGACACTATTTCTTAAGGGAGATAAAAGTGACTGACCCTCGAGCACCTCCAAAATTAATCCAAGTATTCACTAACGCATACAACTTGGGGAGTAACAAAAAAACGATTTCAAATCTCTACTTGGGTATTCAATCCTCAAAGAAACATTCTACAAACTATATTAAAAAGAAATGGGAGGAGGAACTTAACATTGAAATAACTGATGAAACATGGTTGAACATATTAGAGACTCAACAAAGCTCCACCAACTCAAGGTCATGGAGAGAATTCTGTTGGAAGAATGTTCTACGTTTCTTCATAACACCTAAACTGAAATCAAAACAGACTGGCTCACCACACCCTTGTTGGAGAGAATGCGGTCTATTGAGGGCGGACCACTCTCATATCTTTTGGTCCTGCCCCGCAATCGAAACTTACTGGGGAGAAATAAGATCTAACATTGGGAAAATAATGGGATTTGACATAGAACAAACATTCATTTCTTTGTACTTGGGTGAAATACCAGATAACTTACACAATAGAGAAAAGTACCTCTTGAAGGTCCTACTGGCAGCCAGTAAAAAGGCAATCACTAGGAAATGGCTACAAAAAGACCCTCCCACAGTGACACAATGGATAGACATTGTAGAAGAAATACACCACATGGAGCGTATGACCTTTGCTTTAAGAACTCAACAGGAGAGAGGTCAGGAATACTGGGAGAAATGGGTTTCATACTTGGAAAAGGTCTAATTCAAAGATGCTAATGTAACTAATATGATGATATGATGAGGAAGGTATGAAGTGCACTGTAACTGCCAGATCATTTTTGTTCTTTTATTTGTACTTTCTTTGTGTTCCTACAATAAAAACAAAGTATAAAAAAAAGAAAGTGTCTGTTTTGTCAAACAAAAGAAGCTGTCTGATCATAACTGGTCCTTCAATTCTGAATGCATGCATTCTTCTCCATTTTATCCAATCAAAAGCAGATCCATTTCCTTACCTGCCATGTTCCCTCTAGGTGAATAATACTTAGTAAGAATACTCAGTAAGACAAATGTTCTTGTGTAATATTCTGTAATACAGGGGTCTTCAAACTTTTCTTGCCCAGGGACCCACACCCAGGCAAATCGGTGACCCAGGAACCCCCCTTAAGTTTACAATTTTAATTTAGAAAATAAAGACAATGGCATGGACAAAATTATTAACAGCCAACAAATGCTTCTTGTAGCCATCAATGAGCTTGCTGCTCCTTTCTACTGCAATTTGGCCCACTCTTCAGAAGCAAACTGCTCTAATTCTTCAACGTTGGAGTGGTGGCCTCCACCAACTGCTGTTTTTAGATCTTGCCATGTGGATGTGATTCAGATCTGGACTCTTCACTGGCCACTCCAGAACACTTCAGTGTTTCTTCTGGAACCATTCCAGGGTGATTTTTATGTGTGTTTGGGGTTGTTGTCTTGCTGTAAGACACACAACATTCAACAGAGACACAGTGTTTAGACACTGGGTTGAACAATGCGAAAGCTTGATAATCTGCTGATTTTATGATTTATTGCACATGTTCAAGGCCCCCAGTACCAGAGGCAGCAAAGCAACCATACAGCATTAATGAACCTCCCCCATAATTGATTGTAGGGAAAGTGGTATTTTCTTAGGAATGCTTCATTTGGTTGTTGGTAACCAGAGGAAGGCCCCACTGCTGAAGGAGAACCTGATTGAATTGCTCAAAAACCCACCTAAACAAGCCTGTATCCTGGGGAAAATGTTCTGTGTACCAATGAAACTAAATTAGAGCTCTTTGGCAATACAGATCAGCGCTGTTTACTGACAACCAAATGAAGCATTCAATGAAAACAACACCCAATCAAAGATGGAGGAGGTTTGATAATGCTGTGGGGTTGCTTTGCTGCCTCCGGTGCTGGGGGCATTGAACGTGTGCAATGCATCATGAAATCAGCAAATTATCATGTTTTTTGGAGTCCAATGTTCAACCCAGTGTCCAAAAACACCTCTAAAACATACATCAAAAAGCACCCAGGATGGTTAGGAAGAGATGCTGGACTGTTCTGAAGTAGCCAACGAAGAGTCCAGATCTGTAAACTCATGGCAAGATCTGAAAACAGCAGTTGGTGGAGGGCAGGCACCCCTCAAACATTGAAGAATTAGAGCAGTTTGCTGCTGAAAAGTTGCCCAAATTGTCAGTAGAAAGGTGCAGAAAGCTCATTGATGGCTGCAAGAAGCACTTGTCTGCAGTTATATGGGCCAAGCTCCAGGATTTAGTTTTATATTATTTTAACATCCCCACATTATAATTGGAAGAGGAAGTGTAAACTCTAACATAGCCTATTAGATAGAAAGGTAACTCCAAACACATTTTCTCAAGTAGCAACTGTTTAGCTGGTTAAACAAAGGTTAGCCATGTGTTGGCAATAATGAATGTCCAAGTCAAAAAAGATACTCGTGGGTGCTTTTTCAAACCCTATGTCAGATGCTTTGTTGAATATTAGGAGTTGAGAACTAAAGTTGACATGATAAGAAATAACATATTCACCTCTTTTATATTGTAGTCATGCAATGTACATTTAGTTTATTATGTAATTACTAGCAATATAGATTTTTTTTAAATCCACTTTATTTGAAAATATATTCGTGAACCACCTGCAGTACATGCGTGGACACCTAGGGGGTGCAGATCCCAGTTTGAAGACCACATGTAATATATAGACACGCCCTTTATAATGTAGTAATTCAATGGGATATATCAGATTATCCATTCGTTGTGACTCTCTCTCTCTCTCCTGTCTCTCTCTCTCTCTCTCTCTCTCTCTCCTCTCTCCTCTCTCCTCTCTCCTCTAGAGGATGCTGTTGGAGATGGAGAAGATGGTTTGAACATTGGAGAATCTTCTTCAGGGAGCATTGCATTGGAAGGTAATGACGTTATGGAGACATCTTCAGCCAGGTCTTGTATTGTATAAACACACACAGCCTGCTAGGGTTTTATATCTATAAAATATATTTTATACAGTATATCTACCATTGTGCTGGTATGATAGTTCTCAATGACATGATGTTGTGCATTATATACAGTCAGCTCCATCATTATTATCACCCTTGATATGTATGATGTTATGCTATTTTAGGTCCTGCATTACCTCCTGCCTCCAATATATTGCCTGGGACTGGAAGAAAACCTGCTGCACTTGGTGAGCTTCAACCATTTTGACAAGTTTGTTAAAACCTAAAGATCCAATTTGGTTCCCAATTTACATGAGCATGTATGCAACATAAATCCAATCATTTCAATACTCCTTACAGATTACGTTAAAGGAAAGACAGCAATAGGTGCAATGCTCCCAAGTATGCTAATACAATGTGTAATTGTAGCTAGAGAACTTTCTGCAATGTGGGAAATGTAAAACTTGTAGTGTATTTGAGGTTTAAAAAGGCTTCTGAAGTTTGTAAATTCCACTTAGAAATGTCAGTCTTGATTGTCCCGACAAATCTATCAACCCCTACACAAATGTCTATTAATTATAATCCATATAATAATTTACATTTCCTGTTGCTGCATGATTATTTTCCTGCTGTAGCAAACTTGCTCAAATTTAAATCCTACATAGTATGTATAATTCTCATAAGCCTTTGATTTAACAGATAAGGTTCTATGTCTTGACAATAAAGGTACAGTAGGGTGGTATTTTCTGTCTGAACACAGCGTTTTAATTTTGATACAGCATCAGATGAGGAATCGGTTGGAAAGATCACATACTACACCAATAACCATCTTGGAAAAGGTGCCGATGGAATTGTGTTCAGGTAAACTAGCTTAAACGTTATTGTGGAAATGTGTTTGTAACCCTAATCCTCTCTTTGCTCTTTGTAGAAAAAATGTCTTTACGATCGGTTCATTGACTAGATGTTTATCTTTCTCTACCTCTATCCTCCAGGGGTTACTTCCTTTGTGATGATGCCAACAAGCGTCCTGCGGCAGTGAAGAGAATTGAACTAGCAAAACAAAGCAGTGCTGATCGAGAGGTCGCTTTGCTTCTTCAATTGGACGACAATCCCCATGTCGTCCGGTACTTCTGCACTGAGAAGGACGGGCAATTCCTATACATTGCCATCGAGCTGTGTGCCGCCTCTTTAGATAAGGTTTAAGTGAATGACTCACTATTTTATTCTCTGACTCATCCAAGGGGATCAAACTTGATCATATAACAGTCTCACATCATGATTATCTGTGTTAGAATATATACTGAACAAAAATATAAACGCAACAAACAACAATTTCAAAGATCTTACTGAGTTACAGTTCATATAAGAAAATCAGTTAATTGACATAAATTCATTAGACTCTAATCTATGGATTTCACGACTGGGTTACAGATATGCATCTGTTAGTCAAAGATACCTTAAAAAGGGTAGGGGTGTGGACCAGAAAACCAGTCAGTATCTGGAGTGACCACCATTTGCCTCATGCACTGCAACACAAGCTGTGGATTGTGGGCTGTGGAATGTTGTACCACTCCTCTTCAATGGCTGTGCGAAGTTGCTGGACACTCCCTCAAAAGTTGAGACATCTGTGGCATTGTGTTGTGTAACAAAATTGCACTTTTTAGAGTGGCCTTTTATTGTCCCCAGCACAACTTGCACCTGTGTAATGATCATGCTGTTTAATCATCTTCTTGATATGCCACACCTGTCAGTTGGATGGATTATCTTGGCAAAGGATAAATGATCACCAATGAATGTATACAAATTTGTGCACAAAATTTGAGAGAAATACGACTTTTGTGTGTATGGAACATTTCTGTTTTTTATTTATTTCAGCTCATGGAACGTAGGCCCAACACTTTACATGTTGCGTTTATATTTTTGTTCAGTGTACATTCCAAGGTTAGAATGCTTGGGGTTCATCAGCGCACTAATACATGGGTGTCTCTTCCAGTGTTTTACTAAAGAAAAACCTTTTGACCTTCGTGGACTGAAACCAGTGATGCTGCTGCAGCAGACCATGATAGGACTGGAACACCTGCACTCTCACAACATAGGTTCTAATTACATTTTTTAAATTTGTAATTTAACCTTTATTTAACTAGGCAAGCCCGTTAAGAAACCACTTGGCCAAACACTAACCCGGACGACCCTGGGCCAAGTGTGCGCCGCCCTATGGGACTCCCAATCACGGACGGTTTATGATACAGCCTGGAATCAAACCAGGGTCTGTAGTGACACCCATAGCACTGAGATGCAGTGCCTTAGACCGCTGCACCCCTCAGGAGCCCAGTATATGCTGTAGACTGTAGATAATCTTAGTGAAGTTACAGTATTGATGACTTTTCCTTATATTATCATTGATCAGATCTATGATCTTCCCTCAACTCCAGTAGACTGATTCATCCTGATCTTTTCTCCCCAGTCCACCGTGATGTGAAGCCCCACAACATCCTGTTGAAAGACCACTCTGACTCAGTCACGGTCAAGATCTCAGACTTTGGGATGAGTAAGCAGTTGGCGGACGGCAGACAAAGCTACAGCATGAGGTCGGGAGCCCTTGGCACCATGGGCTGGAATGCCCCAGAGGTCCTGGATGACAGCAGGGAAGTAAACCCTGTGAGTGGCTCCTGATCTTTACACTGGACCAGAGAACTGTTCAAGTCATTACGGATTCAGAGATAATCCAGAAAGAAATGTGATGAAATAGGCTAATTGGGATTTCCTTACAGGAGTAAAACAGGATTGATCCATTGCTCAAAGGAACAGTTCACCCTAAAATCAAAGTTGATCATCTGTTGTGGAGATCAAGCTACAGTATATTATACATACATAAGAAAGATAGGCACCATCTACACAACCATGGTGTGGGATGTGGACTATGCTCGACATTAGACCACTTTTGGGGATAAAAGATTAACCACTTTCCATCCACAGGTTTATGCCAGTAAAGTCATATTATATTTAAAAAAAATGTGATGGAACCAGGAAGTTTAGGTACAATTTTATGAATGCCAATAGATAATTTGTTCGTTCGACATGGTGGGATCTTTTTGTGTCTGTAAAATTAATTATGCGAGAAATGGCAGTGGAAACGGCTTCATACGCAAATATTGATATAATAACCATCATACTGAAGTAAACTTGGAGTCACGCGATGATATGTTGTGTGGTCCTCCCACTACAACTTCAGAAACCAAGCCGTTTATTAGGCTACAGATGAAATAAATTAAGATGAACTTCACAGGAGGGTGATTTTTATTTATTTTTTTACCTTTATTTAACCAGGCAAGTCAGTAAAGACACATTCTTATTTACAATGACGGCCTAGGAACAGTGGGTTAACTTCCTTGTTTAAGGGCAGAACGACAGATTTTTACCTTGTCAGCTCGGGGATTTGTTCAAAGGCAGAATGACAGATTTTCCCTTGTCAGCTAGGGAATTCGATCTAGCAACCTTTCGGTTACTTGCCCAACGCTCTAACCACTAGGCTGCCTGCTGACCCCAAAAAGTGAAAGTGCACGGTGATGAGCTTGATGCTCCTTTCCAATAAACATCGAGGGTCTTATTCTGGTGACATGATGATCGATGCTTGACTGCCATTTGACAAAAAATATTCTCACTCTTAGCCATCATCATCTCATCATGTAGACTAGCCTACCCACACTTCATCTGCTAGCTGTTGGCTTGAGAGCACATGCCAAGACCAGAGTAGGCACATTTCTGTTGAATTCAACAGTTTTTGTGACAAAACTATCAGTAGAATTGAAAATGCAATGGAAACACTTTTGAGTTTTATTCAGGACATGAAAAAAAAAAAAGACATTTTGTCTACTTCATGACGCACTGATCGTTATCCTTAACAAGTCCGTTTGGTGGAAACACTACAGGCGGGAAAATGCAAATTTTTTCTTTATGTAGATTTTAGAATATGCGCATGAAAATCTGTTGCCAATTGGATGGAAACCTAACTATAGTCTGACAAATTTGTGAAGTATTATTTTAGGTTGTCTGTAGATTAGAACTAGTAGTGATTGTGGTACTGTTCTGAAACAACTATTATTAAAGACACTCCTTTCCTCTACAGACCAGTGCTGTGGACATCTTCTCTGCCGGCTGTGTGTTTTACTATGTGTTGACAGGAGGAGAACATCCATTTGGAAAACCCAATAGGCGGGCTGGTAACATCGAGGATGGCAAATACAACCTTGACAGATTACAGAAAGAAAAACATGGTTAGTGTACAACTGAAAGGTTGTTTCTGAAATGATCATCAGAGTACTTCTTCATTTAACATTGTTGAAGGACTATGAAAATGGAAAAAAGGATTAGCATACGGATTAATAAAATAACAAAAAGAAATGGGAAAATGGGAGCGGAGAAATGACTAGAGACAGTGTTGTTTAACTCACTGACCATGATCCAGTAGTTATTCTTACCTTTGTTCAGTAGAAAAGTCTCCAAAGTTTAAAGGTTGACCCATAGACCGGAAACTCTTCATGGACACACAGCTGGGTACAGGGAAGGCTGGTCTCTCCTGCTTGATTGGGCTTCAACACAACAGAGACAAACATTACATCTCTCATCTACTCTGAGCTCAGAGGGGGAATGAGTTTCATTCCAAAACGCTACATATCCATTTTCAGAAATGTTTGTGAATTTTATTGTTGTTATTGTATCCAACCAAGCAGAGGCATCACGAAAGTCAGAAATAGCGATACAAATAAATCACTTTCCTTTGAAGATCTTCATCTGGTTGCAATCACAAGGGTCCCAGCTACATCACAAATTGTTGATTTGTTCGATAAAGTCCTTCTTTATATCCCCAAAAACTCAGTTTGGCTGGCGCGCTTCATTCAATAATCCACCGGTTTCCCTCCTTCAAAATGCATACAAAATGAATCCCAAACGTTACCAATAAACTTCTCCAAACAAGTCAAACAACATTTATAATCAAACCTCAGGTACCCTAATACGTAAATAAACGATAACATTTAAGACGGAGAATAGTTATTGTCATTACCAGAGATAAACAACAAAGTACGCGCATTCACAAGAACGTGTAAAAAACACTACAGCCAAAATGGGAGCCACTTAGAAAAACTACAAATTCCAGCTCATTTTTCCAAAAACAAGCCTGAAACGCTTTCTAAAGACTGTTGACATCTAGTGGAAGCCCTAGGAACTGCAATCTGGGAGGTATTCCTTTCACATAAAAAATGACAGCCATTGAAATCAATGGTAGGGTGAAAAAAAAAATAATCTGAATCGATTGTCCTCGGGTTTTCGCCTGCCATATCAGTTCTGTTATACTCACATACATTACTTTAACAGTTTTGGAAACTTTAGAATGTTTCTATCCAATACTACCATGCATATGCATATCCTAGCTTCTGGGCCTGAGTAACAGGCAGTTGACTTTGGGAACCTCAGTCATCCAAACTTCCGAATACTGCCCCCTAGCCTTAAGAAGTTTTTTTGAATTTCACACTCTGCCTTTTCAGCGGATGTTGTCGAGGGGTTCCGCTAGTGGAACAGGGAGGCAGGGAGACAGGTTCCGCTAGCGGAGCCTTAAGAAGTTTTTAACAGGGCAAATTAAAGGTAAACATACTTTATCAATCATATGTCATCCATGATGCTATTTAGGCCTATACACCAAGTCATCAACAGCTATTGTTTAAATTCAGCCCAGGATTCAACTAAAAATAGACAATACATATAGGCCTAGGGTTTCAAACTTTGGTTAATTTCAAATTTAATCTACAAATTAATAATGAAATCAAACTTTATTTAAAGTGGCAAAATGTAACTTTTTGGGCGACCCGACCAAATTCACATAGAAATGTGAGTTATAAATCTATCATTCTACTTGAAAGCAAGTCTAAGAAACAGTAGATCTGTTCTATGAGCTCTATTTCTATACTTCCTGTTATTAAGTTTTGTTTTTGCGTCTTCTACTTTGGATTTGTAAACCAGTTTCAAACAGCTGAAACAACAATATTTTTGGCTATGGTAATTATACTTCACAGCAGTTTAGATGGTACAATGATTCTCTACACCCCTCAAACTGAACTCTGGACCTCGAAGCTAGTACCACTATGTATTGTCATTGTTCCCCTGTAATCAAGTTCTGATTTAGACCTGGGACACCAGATGGGTGCCATTATTTATCAGGTAGAACAGAAAACCAGCAGGCTCTGGACTTCGTAGGGAAAGAGTTGAATACCCCTGCTCTACACTATACTAGCTTATTTTGTAACATAAACTGAAAGTAGGCAGACTATTCGAGTTTTAACAACCAGGAAATGACGGAGCGATTTCTGCATAGTGCACCTTTAAAGTGCATTTAAAGGTTGATCTGATTTGATTTTGTCCTATTTCTGTAACTTAGATTTTTGGAGACCCGCATCCAACATCTAAATTATTAATTTGTAGACAAACTGTAATTAAAGCCAGTCTAAGCCAGACTAAGTCAGTGGAACAGATGGAACTATCTAAGCAGAAGATAATCTCCTTCAAATGAAGAGCTTATTTCCAAAACGCTACAACCACCAATTTTTCACATTTGTGTTTTTTCTTCACAAATGATTGCTTATGGGTACCTTCATGTGTGTGTAAAATGTTACTGTTTTTATTCATAGATTTGTATGATGTGTATGAAAATGTTTATTTATTTTTTGCTAAACTATACAGTGGGGCAAAAAAGTATTTAGTCAGCCACCAATTGTGCAAGTTCTCCCACTTAAAAAGATGAGAGAGGCCTGTAATTTTCATCATAGGTACACTTCAACTATGACAGACAAAATGAGAAAAAAGATCCAGAAAATCACATTGTAGGATTTTTTATGAATTTATTTGCAAATTATGGTGGAAAATAAGTATTTGGTCACCTACAAACAAGCAAGATTTCTGGCTCTCACAGACCTGTAACTTCTTCTTTAAGAGGCTCCTCTGTCCTCCACTCGTTACCTGTATTAATGGCACCTGTTTGAACTTGTTATCAGTATAAAAGACACCTGTCCACAACCTCAAACAGTCACACTCCAAACTCCACTATGGCCAAGACCAAAGAGCTGTCAAAGGACACCAGAAACAAAATTGTAAGACTGCACCAGGCTGGGAAGACTGAATCTGCAATAGGTAAGCAGCTTGGTTTGAAGAAATCAACTGTGGGAGCAATTATTAGGAAATGGAAGACATACAAGACCACTGATAATCTCCCTCAATCTGGGGCTCCACGCAAGATCTCACCCCGTGGGGTCAAAATGATCACAAGAACGGTGAGCAAAAATCCCAGAACCACACGGGGGGACCTAGTGAATGACCTGCAGAGAGCTGGGACCAAAGTAACAAAGCCTACCATCAGCAAGGGCATTGAAGATGAAACGTGGCTGGGTCTTTCAGCATGACAATGATCCCAAACACACCGCCCGGGCAACGAAGGAGTGGCTTCGTAAGAAGCATTTCAAGGTCCTGGAGTGGCCTAGCCAGTCTCCAGATCTCAACCCCATAGAAAATCTTTGGAGGGAGTTGAAAGTCCGTGTTGCCCAGCAACAGCCCCAAAACATCACTGCTCCAGAGGAGATGTGCATGGAGGAATGGGCCAAAATACCAGCAACAGTGTGTGAAAACCTTGTGAAGACTTACAGAAAACGTTTGACCTCTGTCATTGCCAACAAAGGGTATATAACAAAGTATTGAGAAACTTTTGTTATTGACCAAATACTTATTTTCCACCATAATTTGCAAATAAATTCATTAAAAATCCTACAATGTGATTTTCTGAATTTTTTTCTCATTTTGTCTGTCATAGTTGAAGTGTACCTATGATGGAAATTACAGGCCTCTCATCTTTTTAAGTGGGAGAACTTGCACAATTTGTGGCTGACTAAATACTTTTTTGCCCCACTGTATATGTCCGTTATTTAGCTGAAATGGATATTTGACTGTGATTTGTGGTTGTTTCACCTAGTTATTTTAAGATGAATGCACTAAGTAAGTCATTCTGGATAGGAGCATCTGCTAAATGACTAAAATGTTAATGTAAATGTGTGACATACAGACAAAAAAAAGTTTTTAAATTGATGACACAAAGTATAATTTGTACATTTCTTTATTAAACAATTAGTTATTTGTTACATTTGCATGTGTAAAAACCTAGCAGTACAAATTATTTATCTTTGAGTGAGATAGATATATAGCATTTAGCAAAAAAACTCAAATGAAACCATCAAGTGATAGATTTTAAACAAACACTTGTCTGTCATTGAACAACCCCATGCCATGATTAGATTGTGAAAAAACACACCAATCTATTTCATCATTTCTTTAAACAATAAAAACTAATTTACCAACATTTCTGAAAATGGATATATGGTGTTTTAGAATGAAACTCTTCAAATGTTGATATTTGGTTGTGTTGACAACCAAACACAAATTCATTATAACATTTGCGATACAGTAAATAGCCTATTAACTCGTCGACCAGTTAATAAATTATATGTTGGATTCACGTCTCTAACTCAACCAAAAATAAAAGGATGAAGGATTAAGCTAGTGGCTCAGATGGAACTATCCAAACAGTAGATACAGTACATCTCATTTACATGTTTGTCAACCAAACACAATTCAAAATTACTTTTGTAATATAGCCTTAACTTTAGGCTATCTTACAAACTATTGTAACAGTATTCATTCAACCTTAAAATGAGTAACACATCCATGGCCACATTTTGATGTAACTGTAACAATAAATATCTTCCTATGTAATCTGCGCAGAATTTCGAAACGCATTGATCACTTGCACCATTTACTTTTAATGTAATCAACTGCAATCCAGTTCATTTGATTGTGCTATTAGATGAAGCACAGTAATAACACATTAAGTAGTTGCATAAATAAACAAAATATCTGACATTCCCATTTGAACTTTGTTGTGCTTTTAAATGTTTGAAAGTGCAGTGATAACACATTTAGGTAACAACAAACCAAAAATGGACATTATTGTTCCATTGTAATTTGGTTGTGCTTTTACAGTAGATGGTTCAAAGCTTAGTGATAACAACAAACTTTCAACAACTGTTGGCTGTCTTTTTAGGGTGAATATACTGTAGGTTATATTCTCATTGATCAAAATCTCCACCAAATATTACCCAGTTGTCCACTTGTTTCAAATGACGTGGTGTCCCCGGTGTGGGTACTTTCATCACCATGTTTTTGAATGAACAAAGTGCCTTGGCCTTGAACCTGCCCATGGTTACTGTGTCTGTGTGTGTGTTTGGTCTGGTCTTTCCCAGAGGACATTGTGGCCACAGACCTGATAGAACAGATGCTGAACATGGAGCCCCAGAGGAGGCCTTCTGCTGAGAGCGTGCTCAAACACCCCTTCTTCTGGAGCTTGAAGAAACAGCTGCAGTTCTTCCAGGTCACAATCAAGTATAATCAATGCATAGTTAGTGTCAGTTAGCTAGATTACAATATCATTTAATTATAGTAGGGACAAATGTAACTGCAACAACAGAAACAATGGGTATTCTATCAATAGAATATATAGCAATAGTGGAGTCCATTGAGCATACAGCAAGAGGGTGGTAAATGAGATGTTTGATTAATTAAAGTACTGTCTTCCCCTGTAGGACGTGAGTGATAGAATTGTAATGGAGACATCGGATGGTCCAATCATACAGCAGCTGGAGTCAAGGGGACAGGAAGTGGTGAAGAATAACTGGATGGAACAAATCACAGCAGTTCTGCGGAAAGGTTAGTGACTGGTCTGAGATCAGCGTTTGAACAGCGACACTTTACAGCCTGTAAAGCCATTTTCTATTACAGTATATTTCTAGTAGCATTAACATCCAGATCAGAGGTGTCATGAATGACAGGACTACATTTGCAAGATGAGTTTATTACTGGACCAGACAACAGCCACATCTCTTTTTTGTTGTGTTATATTACACTAATGACAAACTTTCTTGATATCATAATTCTGTATCTTAATAGAATTGTTGTTGTTTGTTTACTGGCTGTGTTTCCTCCTTCTGCAGATCTAGAAACACGTAGAGGAGCATATGAAGAGGGCTCTGTTAAAAGTCTTCTACGTGCCATAAGAAACAAGGTGCGTTCTGTCCAAATACAATTGCCACACTATATTAAAATACACAAATGAAGCATAATAATAACGTGTTGGTATATTTGCAAAACATTTTTTAATTAGTCAAAAACATGACCACCTACTACCCCCATAAACCTGTTAAATGTAGTATTTATGTAAATCTGATACAAGAAACTAAATGTGTGTAAATGACATTTTATAAGCAACATGTTGTTTCTCCTAGAAACACCATTACCACGATTCTCCTAAGGAGGTCCAGGAGACTCTGGGCTCCATCCCTGATGACTTTGTCTCCTACTTCACTTCCCGCTTCCCCCACCTGCTGCTGCACACCTACCTCGCCATGCGTTCCTTTGCTGAGGAGCGGACTTTCCAAGATTACTACCTCAAGTTCAACACGAGACTTAGACGGCAGAAGAGAACACACCCAGAGCCTGACGTGACGACAACCAAGCCAACAACTAAAAAAATGTGACCATAGTGTGACGTCAGGCGCTCCGCTGAGAAGTACTCCATCCCACACCAGCAAACCTCCAATCTATGTCAGTACACTGTATTGTCAAGGTTCTTTTTACTGTTTACATGAACAATATTGGTTTGTCTGAAGAAGAAGCAATCACTTTCACTTGTATGCAGATGACATTGTTGTGTATGCTATTTCCCCAATGGCTGATCAGGTTCTGTCAGAGCTTTAATCTGCCTTTATTGCCTTGCAGAAAGCCTTTATTAACTGAAATTGGTTCTTAATGCAGGTTAAACCAAGTATATAATATATTCCAAATCACATAAAAATGTATCTGATGATTTATGCATAAGTACATTGGATGGTGCCCTCATTGATTATGTGCCCAACTAATAAATATCTAGGCATCTGGATTGATGATAGGCTGTCCTTCAAAAAGAATGTTGATGAGTTCGTTAAAGGTGCAATATGCAGAAATCACTATGCCATTTCCTGGTTTCTAAAATTGCAATAGTTTGCCTAATTTCAGTTTATGTAACAAAACAAGTAATATACTGTATAGTGTAGAGAATCATTGTACCATCTAAACTGTGGTGAAATATCTTTTCAATAGCAAGAATATTGTATCTCCAGGTGTTTGAAGCTGGTGTACAAAACTGAAAGTAAAAGACGCAAAAACAAAACTAAAGAACGGGAAACATAGAAATAGTGCACATAGAACATCTACAGCTTGTTAGACTTGCTTTCAATGGGAATGACAGATCGATAACTCACATTTCTATGTGAATTTGGTCAGGTCATCCAAAAAGTTACATATTGCAGCTTTAAAACGTGAAGGTAGTCAGAAATGTGTATGATTACCTTGTATTCTTTGTTTATTGAAGAGGGTTATGTTCATTTCCTGGTCTGAGAATTGATGGGCAAGCAGTGGTGCGTTCGAGTACGTAGTTATTGAATGGGACGGGTAATGCGGTAGTAGCCTATCCCGGGGGATGTACATGTTTATATCCCAGGTTGTATTGATGCTTAAAGCAGGTGAAGCCCCTTTTTGATATGTGTGCATGTATACTGTATATTCAAGTATGTTTATGATCTGAAGACATTTATATTATAATTCATGTCTTTTGAATGTTGATTGATCAGTGTGTGAAATGCCTTGTTTTTATTGGTTAAATGCATTATGGGTAGGGGTATAAGAACCCTGTATTCTCATGGTTTTAGAGACAGACAGGGTAAGGTCCTATTTATTTGATTGTGTAAATAATACAGTTTGCCAGCTCTTTATCCTCACTTTGCAAATAAAAGCCTCACTCTGGGCAGGAAAAATCAGTTCTGAATTCTTGCCTCCTCACTGTAGATCATCAAAGGTAAGGGAATATTTATATTGTAATTTCTGATTTATGTTGACTCCAACATAGCGGATACATTTATTTATTTTCTGAGCGCCGTCTCAGATTATTGCATGGTTTTCTTTTTCCGTAAAGTTTTTGGGAAATCTGACACAGCGGTTGCATTAAGAACAAGTGTATCTTTAATTCTATGTAAAACATGTATCTTTCATCAAAGTTTATGATGAGTATTTATGTTATTTGATGTGGCTCTCTGCAATTTCTCCGGATATTTTGGAGGCATTTCTGAACATGGCACCAATGTAAACTAAGATTTTTGGATATAAATATGCACATTATCGAACAAAACATACATGTATTGTGTAACGTGATGTCCTATGAGTGTCATCTGATGAAGATCATCAAAGGTTAGTGATTAATTTTATCTCTATTTCTGCTTTTTGTGACTCTCTTTGGCTGGAAAAATGGCTGTGTTTTTCTGTGGCTATGTACTGACCTAACATAATCGTTTGGTGTGCTTTCGCCGTAAATCCTTTTTGAAATCAGGCATGTTGGCTGGATTCATAAGTGTAGCTTTAATTTGGTGTCTTCATGTGTGATTTCATGAAAGTTTGATTTTTATAGTAATATATTTGAATATGGCGCTCTGCATTGTCTCTGGCTTTTGGCCAAGTGAGACAGTAGCGTCCCGGCTAAACTCAGATTTTTGGATATAAATATGAACTTTACCGAACAAAACATACATGTATTGTGTAACGTGATGTCCTATGAGTGTCATCTGATGAAGATCATCAAAGGTTAGTGATTAATTTTATCTTTATTTCTGCTTTTTGTGACTCTCTTTGGCGGGAAAAATGGCTGTGTTTTTCTGTGGCTATGTACTGACCTAACATAATCATTTGATGTGCTTTCGCCGTAAATCCTTTTTTACATCAGACATGTTGGCTGGATTCACAACAAGTGTAGCTTTAATTTGGTGTCTTTCATGTGTGATTTCATGAAAGTTTGATTTTTATAGTAATTTATTTGAATTTGGCACTCTTTATTTTCACTGGCATTTGGCCAAGTGGGACGCTAGCGTCCCGCCTATCCCAAATAAGAGGAAGGCCTACCTGTTTGACAGACAAAATGAAGCTAAAGGCTGCTATATCCATAGATTTGTCAGTCAATTCCTCCACCCACCATGCACTCTTTAAATAGCGTACTTCTGTGTCAGTGAAGAGCTGTTAGGTTAAAACCAAGACTGGAATTGAGGGAGTATGAGAGGGTTTGTCATAGGCCTACTTTTTATCAAAGAAAATGTCAAAAAGCACAGGCCTACCTCTTGTTAGCTTAAGATTTTGAAGACAATACAAAGGATCTGATTTATAAAGTGATCTATAACACGCTTTGTTCCATGCTTTTTTATGCTAGAAACAAGCTCTAAAATACCAGAGAAAGACGTGACTCCGATGCATATGGGGATATCATTGTTTTGTTTCTTTGACATTGAGGCAGAGCTACAACCTTCTATAGCCGAGGAGAGAAAAAATGAACTTTGCTTGGGAAGTAATCCAACCTATTCAGATTTAATTATTTACAAACAGCGACAGTTTCGTTGCAAACTAGACACAATATTAGGAAGATGTTCATAATGTTTTGTGCACTGTGTATATAATGGTGTGTATAGACAGTATGGACAGTATATGAATAGAAAAGGTGTGTACAGCAGTAGTTATATAGGATGAGCCTTGACTAGAATACAGTATATACATATGAAGTTGGTAAAACAGTATGAAAACATTAAAGTGACCAGTGTTCATTGACTATGTACAACTTAACCAAATACATTTAAACTCAACTTTGGAAGTATGCTTGGGGTCATTGTCCATTTGGAAGACCCATTTGCGAACAAGCTTTAACTTCCTGACGGATGTCTTGAGATGTTGCTTCAATATATCCACATCATTTTTCTCCCTCATGATGCCATCTATTTTGTGAAGTGCACCAGTCCCTCCTGCAGCAAAGCACCCCCACAACATGATGCTGCCACCCCGTGCTTCACGGTTGGGATGGGGTTCTTCGGCTTGGAAGCCTCCCCCTTTTTCCTCCAAACATAACAATGGTCATTATGGCCAAACAGTTTTATTTTTGTTTCATCAGACCAGAGGACATTTCTCCAAAAAGTACGATCTTTGTCCCCATGTGCAGTTGCAAACCGTAGTCTGGCTTTTTTATGGCGGTTTTGGAGCAGTGGCTTCTTCCTTGCTAAGCGGCCTTTCAGGTTATGTTGATATAGGACTCGTTTTACTGTGGATATAGATACTTTTGTACCTGTTTCCTCCAGCATCTTCACAAGGTCCTTTGCTGTTGTTCTGGGATTGATTTGCACTTTTTGCACCAAAGTACGTTCATCTCTAGGAGACAGAACGCGTCTCCTTCCTGAGCGGTATGACGGCTGCGTGGTCCCATGGTGTTTATACTTGCGTACAATTGTTTGTACAGACGAACGTGGTACCTTCAGGCATTTGGAAATTGCTCCCAAGGATGAACCAGACTTGTAGAGGTCTACAATTTTTCTCTGAGGTCTTGGCTGATTTCTTTTGATTTTCCAATGATGTCAAGCAAAGAGGCACTGAGTTTGAAGGTAGGCCTTGAATACATCCACAGGTACAGATCCAATTGACTAAAAATTATGTCAATTAGCCTATCAGAAGCTTCTAAAGCCATGACATAATTTTCTGGAATTTTCCAATCTGTTTAACCTGTTTTGGCTGCAGGGGCAGTATTGAGTAGCCAGATAAAAGGTGCCCATTTCAAACGGCCTCGTACTCAATTCTTGCTCGTACAATATGCATATTATTATTATTATTGGATAGAAAACACTCTCTAGTTTCTAAAACCGTTTGAATTATATCTGTGAGTAAAACAGAACTCATTTTGCAGCAATCTTCCTGACAGGAAGTGGAAAGTCTGAAATTGAGGCTCTGTTCTAGGGGCTGCCTATTAAAGTCCTGGTTATTTATTAGTTTAGATGCACTTCATACGTCTTCCACTAGAAGTCGACAAGGAGTGAGAGAAGAAATGGAGTGTGTAACTTGATCTGGACTCGAATTACAGCTTCTGGAATGACGTGTCCCCCATTTCCTGTTTTCAGGAAGGCGCGAAGAGGGACCTGGATTTGCCTTTTGAAAAGCTGTCGTTATAGGCGACTACTATCTCCGGCTTTGATTTTATTTGATACATGTGACCATATCATCGTAAAGTATGTTTTTTCAATATAGTTTAATCAGATTATTGAATTTTTTTCGGGAGTTTTGCCGTGTTCTGTTCTCTTCCGTTTGTTGACATGGAGAGATTCGTGCCACTTGGCTAGTGTGCTTGCTAAATCGAGAGGGAAAGAGTCCGTTCTAAATCCAAACAACGATTGTTCTTGACAAAGGACACCTTGTACAACATTCTGATGGAAGATCAGCAAAAGTAGGAAACATTTTATGATGCTATTTCATATCTGTCGTACATGTGAACTAGTCGTCGGCGCCCAGCTTTTGGGTACTCTCGCCATAACGTAAACTGCATATCGTAATGAAGTTATTTTTAGAATTCTAACACGGAGATTGCATTAAGAACTAGTGGATCTATCATTTCCTATACAACATGTATTTTTTAGTTATGTTTATGAATAGCTATTTGGTCAGAATATGTGTGTCAGAAAAAGTGTCAGAAAAAAATCAGGACGTTGTGGGAAAAAGTAGCTAAGTTAGCACAATGTATAACCATTGATTTCAGCTCTAAATATGCACATTTTCGAACAAAACATAAGTGTATGTATAACCTGATGTTATAGGACTGTCATCTGATGAAGAATATCAAGGTTAGTCAAAAATTATATATCTTTTACTGGTTTGTTACGATCGCTAACTTTTACTGCTGGGAAATGGCTTGTGTTTTTGGCTATTGTGGTAAGCTAATATAACGCTATATTGTGTTTTCGCTGTAAAACACTTAATAAATCGGAAATATTGTCTGGAATCACAAGATGCCTGTCTTTCATTTGCTGTACACTATGTCTTTTTCAGAAATGTTTTATGATGAGTATTTAGGTATTTGGCGTTGGTGTCTGTAATTATTCTGTCTGCTTTCGGTGCAATTTCTGATTGTAGCTGCAATGTAAACTATGATTTATACCTGAAATATGTACATTTTTCGAACAAAACATAGATTTATTGAATAACATGTTATAAGACTGTCATCTGATGAAGTTGTTTGTTGGTTAGTTTGGTTGGTTCTTGGTTAGTTAGGTTGGCTTTGTGCATGCTACCTGTGCTGTGAAAAATGTCTGTCCTTTTTTGTATTTGGTGGTGAGCTAACATAAATATACGTGGTGTTTTCGCTGTAAAACATTTTAAAAATCGGACATGTTGGCTGGATTCACAAGATGTGTACCTTTCATATGCTGTATTGGACTTGTTAATGTGTGAAAGTTAAATATTTAAAAAATATATATTTTGAATTTCGCGCCCTGCACTTGAAGTGGCTGTTGTCATAAGTGTACCGACGTCGGGCTTGCAGCCAGAAGAAGTTTTAAAGGCACAGTCAACTTAGTGTATGTAAACTTCTGACCCACTGGAATTGTGATACAGTGAATAAGTGAAATAATCTGTCTGTAAACAATTGTTGGAAAAATGACTTGTGTCATGCACAAAGTAGATGTCCTAACCGACTTGCCAACACTATAGTTTGTTAACAAGACATTTGTGGAGTGGTTGAAAAACGAGTTTTAATGACTCCAACCTAAGTGTATGTAAACTTCCGACTTCAACTGTAACTACCTCATCTATCACTGATATTGTTATTGATATTTTTCTTGTACATACTGTATATTATTTTCTTTATTTTGTCACTTTCTGATATTGCTACTATGCAAGTAACCATTTGGCTGTACAATTTACACCTTCTGTAGAGACTAGAGGTCGACCGATTATGATTTTTCAACTCCGATACAGATACCGATTATTGGAGGACCAAAAAGGCTGATACCGATTAATCGGCCAATTTTTATTATATGTATTTGTAATAATGACAATTACAACAATACTGAATGAACCCTTTTATTTTAACTTAATATAATACATCAATAAAATCTATTTAATCTCAAATAATGAAACATGTTCAATTTGGTTTAAATAATGCAAAAACAAAGTGTTGGAGAAGAAAGTAAAAGTGCAATATGTGCCATGTAAGAAAGCTAACGTTTAAGTTCCTTGCTCAGAACATGAGAACATATGAAAGCTGGTGGTTCCTTTTAACATGAGTCTTCAATATTCCCAGTTAAGAAGTTTTAGGTTGTAGTTATTATAGGACTATTTCTCTCTATACCATTTGTATTTCATATACCTTTGACTATTGGATGGTCTTATAGGCACTATAGTATTGCCAGCCTAATCTCGGGAGTTGATAGGCTTAAAGTCATAAACAGCGCAATTCTTGAAGCACAGCGAAGAGCTTCTGGCAAATGCAGGAAAGTGCTGTTTGAATGAATGCTTACGAGCCTGCTGCTGCCTACCACCGCTCAGTCAGGCTGCTCTATCAAATCATAGACTTAATTATAATATAATAACACACAGAAATACGAGCCTTAGGTCATTAATATGGTCAAATCCGGAAACTATCATTTCGAAAACAAAACGTTTATTATTTCAGTGAAATACGGAACCGTTCCGTATTTTATCTAACGGGTGGCATCCCTAAGTCTAAATATTGCTGTTACATTGCACAACCTTCAATGTTATGTCATAATTATGTACAATTCTGGCAAATTAATTACGGTCTTTGTTAGGAAGAAATGGTCTTCACACAGTTCACAACGAGCCAGGCGGCCCAAACAACTGCATATACCCTGACTCTGCTGGCACAGAACGCGAGAGAATCGACACAATTTCCGTAGTTAAAAGAAATTCACGTTAGCAGACAATATTAACTAAATATGCAGGTTTAAAAAATATATACTTGTGTATTAATTTTAAGAAAGGCATTGATGTTTATGGTTAGGGTACACATTAGTGCAACGACAGTGCTTTTTTCGCGAATGCACTTATTAAATCATCACTTGTTTGGCAAAGTAGGCTGTGATTCGATGATAAATGAACAGGCACCACATCGATTATATGCAACGCAGGACAAGCTAGATAAACTAGTAATATCATCAACCATGTGTAGATAACTAGTGATTATGTTAAGATTGATTGTTTTTTATAAGATAAGTTTAATGCTAGCTAGCAACTTACCTTGGCTCCTTGCTGCACTCGCGTAACAGGTAGTTAGCCTGCCATGCAGTCTCCTCGTGGAGTGCAATGGAATCGGCCATAATCGGTGTCCAAAAATGCCGATTGTTATGAAAACTTGAAATCGGCCCTAATTAATCGGCCATTCCGATTAATCGGTCGACCTCTAGTAGAGACCCATCCACTTGGCAAATAGTCTGGGTAGCCATTTGATGAGCTGTTCAGGAGTCTTATGGCTTGGGGGTAGAAGCTGTTTAGAAGCCTCTTGGACCTATACTTGGCGCTCCGGTACTGCTTACCGTGCGGTAGCAGAGAGAACAGTCTATGACTAGGGTGGCTGGAGTCTTTGACCATTTTTAGAGCCTTCCTCTGACACCGCCTGGTATAGAGGTGCTGGATGGTAGGAAGCTTGGCCCTGGTGATGTACTGGGCTGTTCGCACTACCCTCTGTAGTGCTATGCGGTCGGAGGCCGAGCAGTTGCCATACCAGGCAGTGATGCAACCCGTCAAGATGCTCTCGATGGTGCAGCTGTAAAACCTTTTGAGGATCTGAGGACCCATGCCAAATCTTTTCAGTCTCCTGAGGGGGAATAGGTTTTGTCGTGCCCTCATCACGACTGTCTTGATGTGTGTATGGAGACAGAATGAATGAAAATGAATGAATGAACTAAATTCCTCAATTGATTTTATATTGACAGGAAACAACTCAGCTGCAGTACACTCACGTGGCACGTAGCGGGGGCTATCCAAATCACTGTCAGGACACCCCTCCACAGAGCCCTGCACAAAACTGGCAGATTAATTAATATCCTGAGAACAGAGGGACAAGAGAAAGAGTATGCTGGGATGCTGAGTAGCATTGACACAGCCTGGATGATGCAAGCTTGTTAGTGCAAATATAGAATACAATACAATACAATACAATATAATAGGGGATGATTTCAGCCCTCTACAAGACATTTCTATCTGCGACACACTCACAATCAACAGGCCATCCAGGGGGACTCTGGAGTGGAACTCCTGGATGCAGTCCTCCCACCAGCTCTGTGTCTCTGGGTTGGTGAAGTCAGGGAACGCTGTCGAACCAGGCCACACCTGGACACAAGAAGAGTGAGGTACCAAACATGCATACCTTTCCACACAACACACACACCTGCATGCACGCACACACACGGCTTTAAGAGGGGGTTTTGTTTTGTGTAACCTTGCTTTTCAGCGGACACATTTCTTGAATACACAATGGACTTACACAATGTTTTTTCAAGCCTGTTAAAAATATGTTATTTCCAAACTATTCACAGTATATGTAGCCCAGTTTACAGTGGGTCTCCAGATAGAGGAGAAGTGAGAGTTTTAGGTCTGACCTTCCCTAGGAGTGTCTGTCCTGTAGAGTTCCTCCCGTCATAGCTAATGTTTACCCCATCTTCTTCCCCCAGGGTACCCTATGAGGCCTCCTTATTGGTCACTGGGGTTTCACCTGTCTCACTGGGGTTACCGGTCCACCAACGCAATCCGAGAGGTGGTGCGACGCATGTACAACGCCAGGACAGCTGATCACTGGTATTCTCTGCATGTCAGCTCAACAGAACCTGTCCACTCACTACAACCTGCACAACCTCTATGGGCTGAAGGAGGCTAGCGCCACCCACAGGTCAGACAGGGATCAGTGTCACATAGACTGTTCTCTCTACAGGGATCAGTGTCACACCTTATCCTGAAAATATGTTGGTACATTTACGTCTCTGGTTGTTTGAATGAAGCAGATTTTATTTACCTTGTGTAGATTACAAATTTGCCATCTTTGTAACTAGTTGGAGGATCCATTATAGCAGAAGTGACAGTGTTGAGTCAAATAAATGTTGAATCTATGTTTTACCTTGTTTTAAGACTATGACATGACCTCCCATCTTTGACATCTTCTCAGTGCCCTGGTGAAGGTCCGTGGGTCATGACCCTTCATTCTGTCCCGCTTCTCTGTTCCTGGCATCGACCGTCCACTTCTCCTTTCCTGGCATCGGCCGTTTCTCTGGGGTTTGGACAGGACACGTGCGGCGCGACTGGGAGCACCTCAGAGCCACATTCCCAAAGCCATTTTCACACCCATTCCCAGAGCCAAAGCCATTCCCAAAGCCCTGAGTGTGTGTTTGAGCCATCAGAGTACTAATGATACAGATACAGACCCGGGTTCGATCCCGGGCTGTGTCGCAGCCGGCCGTGACCGGGAGACCCATGAGGCGGCCCACAATTGGCCCAGGGTCGTCCGGGTTAGGGGAGCCGGGATGTCTGTTACGAGAATTTTGTTACCTCAATTGTTGAACTCAAGTTCAATAAATTACTCTGTCTGTTTCATTCAACTAGAGCCTTACAAACTCTGGGTTACAGACTGAGTCCCAGCTTACAATAATCAGGATCTTTACTCACGAGAGCTCTGCTTAAAGATGAGGACACAGTCTTTTTATATGCACACACACAAATGAACTCACATCAGTAGAGAACTCCACCCCGCTTTAGGCGGTTGTATTTTTCCACAGCACATATACATTGTTCATCACACTTCTGCAACAGGTTTCATTATCTTCTACTAGCCTAGCCGTTCCTGGCAGTTCCTCCCCTCCCTAAGTTGCAGAGAGGCCCCTTTTCCTGTTACTTTCACAAGGTCGTCTTATCAACTATGCCCTGCTCATTTTGAAATAGTAACAGTGTCCTAGTCTTAAAAAGTCTACTCACACACAGTATTGGATTATAGTCTCTCACTCATTATTATCGCCTTAAAATTCTAATACATTTCACAAAGTTATATGGTTTCAGAGTGGAATACTTTAGTCATTATTTTTAACATACAAATTCTTCTATCAATCCACCCTTTGACTAAATATTACACACGTTAAAAACTTTAATAACATAAATCAAGAAAAACATTTAAACAACAGCATATAATCGAAGCAAACATTCACAATAATTAAGATGATTATCAGAACATATAAAAGCTAAAACAATACATTCATAAATACTTCCAATTATGACTCTTCTTTTGGAGATTTTCATCACAATCTTCATTTAATGAATGGCTATATCTAAACAGCAAACATAGTCTCATCAATTTGGAGTTGTTCTGGATCAAATTCATCCTCCTCAGATTCCTCTGTGTTAGCCTGTCCCGTGGGATCTACTAGGTCCCGAGGCATGTATTGCTCATTCCATTGCTCTGATTCAGGGATTGGACCATAACCCAACATCTGCTCAGCCGCTGCCTTCTCCAGAGACCTGATGATGAGAACTCTCACACACGGAATCAAACAACACCCACACAACATCAACACACTCATACAGGTGAAAGCAGCCCATAGCATAGTCATAATCACAGTTTTCCATTTTCCAAACATACTATCGAACCACCCAGTCAGTGAGGTATCCACCCCAGAGTTCTCCGCTAACTCATTAGCCAATGTGGTTAAACCGGCCAGGGCCTTGGTCACTGATCCATCTGGAGCTGTATTATTTGGAATACACATACAGCAATGACCCCCCACTCTACATATCCCGCCATTCTCTTCAGCCAATAACATATCGAGAGCCAGCCTATTTTGCCAAGTCATGAGGAATGTGGCGGATAACTGGTCAGAGATCCCCTTCACTGCATCCCTTGTCTGATTCACAAGTCATTGTTGATTATAATATATATAATTGATCCAATCCACATTCTTGTTTATCGTCACCCACTAAAAGAACGTAGTGGTAAAGCCTTCCCCTATTTGATTCATATCTTTATACTCATCTGGAACTCCCCTGGGAATGCCGATAGCATCCATACAAATAGGGCTACTTCCATCCTGGTCAAAACTCCTCCTGTGCATACTTTGGCCTCCTATAACTGGCCTCTGATGACTAACTCTTAACTGGTTGGACCAATAACACCGGGGCGCAAGTACCTACCCACCCTTTCGGTAGTGTCTGAGTACCTACCCACCCTTTCGGTAGTGTCTGAGTACCTACCCACCCTTTCGGTAGTGTCTGAGTACCTACCCACCCTTTCGGTAGTGTCTGAGTACCTACCCACCCTTTCGGTAGTGTCTGAGTACCTACTGTTGATATCACAAGTTTACTGGAGAACTGAGACGAAGTAGAGACTCTGGACAGGGTGGATATGGTATAATAAAAGGCAGTTTATTCAGAGGTAAAGATATCTGAAATAGCGTGCACGGACTCGTTCATCAAGCTCGAATGGAACTATCAGAAAGAAGCCCCGAAACATTTTGTGCAGACATTATATTTGATAAATAAAGTAGGTTGAGTCTGGTAGATCTGGTCTTCTGGTTGGTCCTGATGAGTTGGGCGAGGTCCCCTTCAGGCTAGTATCACTGTCCCATTGGCTCTGAGTAGAGTTCTTTGTCTTCAGAAATGTTCAGCTAAAACAGGAGATTAGGTGTGTGCGTAGATGTTCCTATTTTGACATATCTGTGTGTCTCTGTAAAATGTTCAGCTAAAACAGGAGATTTTGTGTGTGCGTAGATGTTCTTGTTTTATCAGTGTTTATGAAAGGTTTGTGCCAGCCCTCTGTCCTTGGGTGTGTGTGTGTCTCAGTATCTCGTGAAATGCAGACCCAAGCACCCTTTTGATCAAGGCCTTTCCTGTTTTATCAGTGTTTATGAAAGGTCTGTGCCAGCCCTCTGTCCTTGGGTGTGTGTGGGTCTCAGTATCTCACGAAATGCAGAACATATTGTGTCATGAAATATGTGCTTATGAGTTTGTGAAAAACCCTGTTTTGAAAGAAGTTAGTTATAACAACGTAATAGCAATATGCTTGTGTTATTTTAAATGGTATTTATTACAAATCCCCCTCTTCACGTCTCACCAGAGACGTGACAAAAGCTATAAATGGCAGAATAGGGCAAACTTTATCAGAAGATAAAGTTTTAATTCCCCCTCTTCACGTCTCACCAGAGACGTGACAAAAGCTAGGACAAAAGCTATAAATGGCAAAAATAGAGTAAACTTTATCAGAAGATAAAGTTTTGATTCCCCCTCTTCACGTCTCACCAGAGACGTGACAAAAGCTATAAATGGCAGAATAGGGTAAACTTTATCAGAAGATAAAGTTTTAATTCCCCCTCTTCACGTCTCACTAGAGACGTGACAAAAGCTATAAATGGCAGAATAGGGTAAACTTTATCAGAAGATAAAGTTTTAATTCCCCCTCTTCACGTCTCACCAGAGACGTGACAAAAGCTATAAATGGCGTTGAATTAGTCATCAGTCAAATAGCCTGGCTCAGCATCCTCCAGGGCAAGCAGAGGAAACATCTGTCCCTTCTCTGCCTGGTTGGGATCAATAGCAGTAGTTATGATCCTAGTGGTCAGCGTTCGAATACATGGAATGCAGCAGCATCCACAAAGCACCAGTATCGCAGCGAAGACAGATATAGATACCAGTATGGAAGAAACAAGCGTCTTATATTTACCAAACGCATCCATCCAAGAGTCCCACATTGAGGTATTCACTCCTGAGTGGCTCTTCATTTTCCCATTAAGAGTACGAAGACCCTCTAAGGCAACAGTAAGACTACCATCAGTTGCTGTGTTATTGGGAATGAAAGTACAACATTGCTCCCCGAACATGGCACAAACACCTCCGCGTTCAGCCAACAACATATCCACCGCGATTCTATTTTGGAATGCCATCAGGGAAGTAGCTTCCAATTGGCCATGGACCGCCTCGAAGCCTCGTTGAGTCCAATTTCCTAGTTTCTGAACATTAAAATGAATGTAATTGATTCGGTCCACATTTTTATTAACTGTGCACCACCAACAAACAGAAGATTCAAGCCCAGCTGCCACTTGGTCCACCAGTTTATATTCATCTGGCACCCCCTAGGGACACCAATAGCATCAATGTAAGTTGAGTCGTAAATGAGCAAGGACCAAAAAGGAGACCACTCCAATAACTACACCTGGAGTGGCCAATCACACATTAGTAACCAAAAAACGAGAATATGTTAAACCCTTAGGTCCATCCCTCTATACAACCTGTACCAGGTGGGCTCGTCGCCACCCGGGAACTTCAAACCTTCACAACAGGGAGGACAAACATCACTTTTTATTCATTCGACAACATCAACTACAGCAAACCAAGGGTCTTCCTCTGTCAGGCCCACTCTCCTGCGGAAGCTTGATTTCGTATCAGCCTCTCCAACTGGAGCATCAAGCAACGGCATCATACCAGAGGCCCTTGCCACATCTGTAACAGATTTCTTCAAATAAGGCATGATACAGGCAGCACAGAAATGAAAAACAACAACTAGTGTCAGAAATCCAGTAATCATCATTGCAGTGTACTTACCAAACCAACCACCCAGCCAAGGGACCAGTCCACTCTCCTCCACACCTGCAAGACCCTTCATCTCCACTGATAACCTTGCCAACCCACTCAGAGCTTTTGAAATGCTCCCATCCGGACTAGTATTGTTAGGGACAAACGTGCAACATTGTTCTCCAAACATTGTACATACGCCTCCCTGGATGGCCAGAATCATGTCCAGTGCTAGTCTATTTTGTCTACTGGTTTGAGAGGTGGCATCCAATTGTTCAGCTATCCCTGTAAGTGCAGTGTGGGTGTAGTTAACAAATCATTGTTGATTATAGTAGATATAATTGATCCAGGCATTATGCTTAGCATCAACAATAGCTGGGCCAATAATGGGCAATAAATGCCACAGGCCATCATTCCTGTTTAATGTCTGGAATTCGTGGGGAACCCCTATTGGGACCCCAACAGGTTGGTGTGGATGTTATCTGTACCCTCGGACCAAGGAGCGTCACGTTTCTGCCGTCTCCTGGGTTGGTCCCAAGCCTCTGTGTCATGTGCAGCTCCCAGAAGTTGGTTAGCTGTAACCTCAATAATAGGCAATGGTGTTTATCAAACTGGCCAAAGCACATGTGCCCTGACAATCTCCTTTCAAAATGGGGTCAACCGCCTGGCAGGTCCACACATCCACCATACATCAGCAACACCTCTAGTTAATAGTGACATTAGTGATGCAGGCAGTAGTAGGGAACCTCCCATAGTCTATACCTCTACCTATACCAGTGATACAGCTGTAATATCCCCCATATGCCTTAACTCCCCACGGTGCCTTCTGGGGAGGGACTTCTGGGAACACAAGACTCAGAGTTTTACACAGGGTTGAATTTGGCTTATTATAATAGAAACTTTCCAATATGCACATCCAACTATCCCACTGCTTAGGGCAAATGGGTGAGCAGCCAGAATAGGTCTGGCATGTCCACATACGACACAGTCCTTTCTATTAAGTGTTTTGTAGGCCAACCACATATTCTCCCTTCCCTCATAACCAGTTTCAGTCCCCAATTGGTCACTATCTGAGATGTCTTTTACATTTATTACCTATACCAGATTGTAGAGCTTAGGTGATGGCGTGGGACTTGGTCTTGAAGTGGTGGAGGAGGCCGGCTGAACCCTGGTCCGTTGGAACTGGTGGTGGTTCTGGCAGTACTGTGATGGTAACATCTCCATCGTATCCCAAACAGACAGCTCAGGACTACAAGCAGTCCTGTAAAGCCCCACCCTCTCCCAGAGAACACATCATCAGCCAGAGATCAAGCAACACTTTCACTTCTATGAACGTACACAGTGAGGAAAGGTCGGGGGCAGGGAATTTTCATTAAGGAGTTGACCCCCGAACTCTATTAGCAACGGTTCTTCTCCTTAACTCTGTGATCATTCGGCAGTGTCAGTGTGTCTCACCCTCCAAGTGCGATATGCCCCCAGGTCGGGTGAATCACCTTCTCCTTTAATTCACCTGTAATGCATAAAATCTTGGACATACAGGTTTGGTTAACAAACAGTTTCTCATTTGTTCTATCTGATTATATATTTAACTTCTATGCCTATTTTTTAGCTAGAATTTTTTTAATTTTAAATTAGTTTATTATTCAATAGGCCCCATCCTATCCTAGACCACAATGTACCCCTCCCCCGTTTGATACCTGGCCCTGGCCAGGTAACAACCTTACCTACTCTAAATAATGACTTAGTACATTATAATATAGGAACGTCCCTTTCATTCGCCGCATATCCAATTCTCCCTTGGGCGTACATTCATATCTATTCTTTTCCAATTCTCTGTCAAGTGACTTATCTACTTTAAAATGTATCTGTGCTGCTTATATATGTTAAACCCTTTCTCTCCTATCTTATTTCACAGCCTACCTTGCTCATTTCATGGTACCCCCTCCCCACTCTGCTCTCAAACCTTCAAAGTCTCAACAGTGCGGGGTAGACCCATCTGTCTGCCTTTTTCTAATAATAGTCAATAACAACTATGTGTTCCTTTGCAATATTAACTAAGTGTCTCACTGTTTTGACTTTATCTATCCCAAATGACCACAAATTCATTATCCCCACTACATTCCCCCGTGAGTGATCAAGTCACAGGAAAATGCAATGAAAATAGGTCAAAAGGTTACACCTACATTCGTGTTCCATACCATATCTAGACATACCAAAAGAACCCTTTATCTTAACAAAGTCCCTTGCCTAAATAAAACTCAGAAAGTAAAACTCCTATTCCAATATGAGTGTATTCTTTTAAGATATCTTGTCTCTGGGAACACGGAAAACCCCTTAACCCAAACGTTTACCACAAAAACAAAACCTAATAATTATGATAATACCCTTAAATCATTCGTTTTAAATTTCCCCGATGTTTATTGTAACAGAACTGTGATAAACGTGTACTGTCCCTTTAAAAACTCCCTGCCAGCCATACCAGGTTGCGAGTCGTTCATTGTTCCCCATAATGAAAACAGATCACGTTTAGAATACGTTTACTTATTGTTCGAATTCTCTGGTGTTACCTAAACAAAAACCAATAACTTTCAGCAACTTTTGAAAAGTATCTCAAAGCTATAATGTACACATTTTCCCTCTAAATGACACAACCAATTTTCTCTAGCATAATTCAATACGGCCACACCCGGTGGGGAAAGTACAAATTGTATCCCGTTCCTCCTATAATACCCAATGCTAAATTCAAAGTTGTGGTTAAATATATGGATTTGCCAATCATTATCAAATGTTAAATATACAGGTTTAGTACTTTTATCAAATAGATTAGTATAGTTCAAATAAAGATATGTGTTTACTAGCGCTCAACCTGTGTTCAGAACGCAACAACTAGCCAATATAATACCAAAAATGACTGTCTTATTCATGCCTCTAGGCAAAACATCTAGTTACTCCAACTGAGTTTAGCAGCAAAACTATCGTATAAGTAAAATCGACTTCTCAACTTTCTCCATTCCAAAGTGTAAACTTACCATATACTTCGCTAAATTTATGTCGCATGTCAGCCAATCCATAACAATAATATCATTAGTCTGTAAATTTAACCTAAATAAGTTATTAAATGTATTCTCTCTACTCCGAATTGGTTTTAAGTTTTTTCTCTGTCACCAGCATTCAAACAGGCTCCCCGTTTGCTGGGAGACCGTTGAGTGCTGCAATACTGCCATCTTCTGTCCATTCTCTGTATAGCGCTCCACCCCCAGACTATTCCAAGAGTTATGAGTGTGTGGAGGAATATCACAAATAAGGGGCCAGATATCCCTAGCCTTGCCCAGGGAGGGAGAAATGTCCCTCTAACTGGGCGAGGTTCCTTTTTCAGGGGAGGCGGAGTTTGATGCCGCATCACCTGAGTCAGGAGTATCTTCATTTGGAATCGAATTTAGGCCGCTCAAATCAGCTCTGACTTCTGTCAGTGTTCTGGAAGGAATTGGAGCTGGAGTGCAATGTGTGAGGTGGTGCCAAGGTGCGCCTGATTTTACCTTTGACCTGAACTGAGTGTGAAGTAACCTCCTTCACTTCGTACGGTCCAGTCCACCTGGGGTCCAGCCACTTTCTCTTGTGGACTTTACCCCTCACCCAGTCACCAACCTTTACCTTCAGCGGTGCCGGATCTCCCGTCAGCTCCCCCTCTCGGACCTTGCGAATCTGTGTGGAGAGAGCTGCAGAAAGTTCCGTCAGTTTTTTCACATAATTACATCAAGAGCGGGCATATGACCTCCCTCTCTTGATGGACCAGGCATGACTCTTCCAGTCATTATCTCATGAGGAGAGAGATGGGTGCCTGCCCCTGGAGTGGCTCTCATGGCCATCAACGCCAGAGGCAGGGCTTCAACCCATGTCAACTTCGAACCTGCACATACCTTGGCTATCTTAGCCTTCAAAGTTTGATTGGCGCGTTACACGAGACCTTGAGATCGGATTTGTCGTGGGACACCATACCTAGGTATGAGTTCTGTTTGTAGCCACTTAATGACCGACTTAGCATCTTCCCCTGCCGTTGGTACTGCCTCAACCCATGATTTTTTGTCTAAAAATTCATTACACTTAAGCTTGGGCACAGTGGATGTAGTCATTGTGTTATTCAATGTCGGGTATCTATGGTTTATAGTTCTACATCATGTCTGGTTTTTTATATGGGTGTGCTCGTCGTGTTTCCTCAATTGCCCACATTCCTATCTTTAGCTCAGCCTCTGCTCTCTCTCTGTGTTTAGTTCCTTCCTTCTTAAATAAGTGAGACTTATTCTTTTCCACCTCACTTTCTATTCCTTCCTTTACTGCCTCCTCTAGCTCTTTCTCCATAGTGGTGAGTTGCCCTTTTGACGGGGCACCTCCACTAAGGTAACCTGCCTGTGTCCATTTCAGCTTGACTCCCTCCCACACCTTCTTTATTGTTTTATACTGTTCTTTACCCCCTGCCCTGTCTTGTATTTTTTGGTCTAGGTATTCATTGAACTTTAGTTTTGGGGCATTAGCGGCAGCCATGGTAAATTTCAGGATCAGGTTTGACTATCTTAGTGCACTTAGCCCGTCACTGGCCGAGACCAGCAATGTATTCTCGGCGCTGACACCGACTTATCTCTGGTGCCCCACACTCGTACACAAAGAATTATTTACAGCAGTTATTACTGTTAATCAGTTTTTCGAGTTATTATATATCTTCCCAAAAGGTATCAGAATCGCCCTTCTGGAACAATATATCAACAAACTCAAGCGCTTCTAAAATAATTATCAATTCAATTTTAGGAATTATTTTGCAAAAGTTATTATCGTTTTTCAGTTTTTCGAGTTGTTATATATTTTCCCAGAAGGTATCAGAATCGCCCTTCTGGAACAATATATCAACAAACTCAAGCGCTTCTAAAATAATTATCAATTCAATTTTAGGAATTATTTTGCAAAAGTTATTATCGTTTTTCAGTTTTTCGAGTTGTTATATATTTTCCCAGAAGGTATCAGAATCGCCCTTCTGGAACAATATATCAACAAACTCAAGCGCTTCTAAAATAATTATCAATTCAATTTTAGGAATTATTTTGCAAAAGTTATTATCGTTTTTCAGTTTTTCGAGTTGTTATATATTTTCCCAGAAGGTATCAGAATCGCCCTTCTGGAACAATATATTAACAAACTCAAGCGCTTCTAAAATAATTATCAATTCAATTTTAGGAATTATGGAAATACCAACATCACAATAGAGGAAAAATACAAGTCAGTTTTCAGCTCGGCGGCTGTACCACGGGCCAAAAGAAGACTCAGCTGTCCTCCCAAAAGTTATCAACTAGTGAGTCTCGTGAAAAGGCCAATCTTACACAACATTCAAATTAACATTTCCACATTTGTATTTTATTACATAACAACATTAATACATTGATCGCAGGTTAAGTTCTTCACAGTGCATCTAGTTAAGTGCCAAGTCAACCATTGCCCGACTATCTGAACTTGTATTTTTATTTTATTTTGTTGATTCCCCCTAGGTAACTTCCAAGTGTTTTAACCAATCAAATGTTGTTAAGTCTGGGGAACCTTTTCTAGACTTGGATTCTCACGGAATTCTCACTCAACCCGACTATCTGAATCTTTTTATCAAGTCAGTTACAATTATAACACAATTACTTGGATTCTCACGGCTTCTACCCGACTATGTGAATCTTTTTACAACACACATTTACTTAGATTCTCACGGCTTCTACCCGACTATGTGAATCTGAGTCTCACGGCTTCTACCCGACTATGTGACTCTCTATAAGTTATTTGGATTCTCACGGCTTCTACCCGACTATGTGAATCTCTTTTTAATTACTTTAGAGTCTCACGGCTTCTACCCGACTATGTGACTCTGAGTCTCACGGCTTCTACCCGACTATGTGACTCTCTATATCTCAGATATCTTTACATGTTTACTTTTACATTTACAATAGACATTTATCATAAATTTAACAGTAACCCATACTCAACCTCAGTACTTCTGATCTTTAATTTGGATTTTCCTAATATACAATATGCAGATTTTTGATTTAACAGGTTCTGCTTACCTTTGTTTTGTAGGCCTTATAGATCAGTTTCCTGAGGCGAGCTGGATTCCCGGCTGCTCCTGCGGACAGGCCACCCGTCCTTTCTGATCCGTCTCTCACTTGTCTCTTTTCTCTATCAACTTTTTATGGACCGAATTCAGAGAAGAAAACCATCCTCTGCTACCAATTTGTTGATATCACAAGTTTACTGGAGAACTGAGACGAAGTAGAGACTCTGGACAGGGTGGATATGGTATAATAAAAGGCAGTTTATTCAGAGGTAAAGATATCTGAAATAGCGTGCACGGACTCGTTCATCAAGCTCGAATGGAACTATCAGAAAGAAGCCCCGAAACATTTTGTGCAGACATTATATTTGATAAATAAAGTAGGTTGAGTCTGGTAGATCTGGTCTTCTGGTTGGTCCTGATGAGTTGGGCGAGGTCCCCTTCAGGCTAGTATCACTGTCCCATTGGCTCTGAGTAGAGTTCTTTGTCTTCAGAAATGTTCAGCTAAAACAGGAGATTAGGTGTGTGCGTAGATGTTCCTATTTTGACATATCTGTGTGTCTCTGTAAAATGTTCAGCTAAAACAGGAGATTTTGTGTGTGCGTAGATGTTCTTGTTTTATCAGTGTTTATGAAAGGTTTGTGCCAGCCCTCTGTCCTTGGGTGTGTGTGTGTCTCAGTATCTCGTGAAATGCAGACCCAAGCACCCTTTTGATCAAGGCCTTTCCTGTTTTATCAGTGTTTATGAAAGGTCTGTGCCAGCCCTCTGTCCTTGGGTGTGTGTGGGTCTCAGTATCTCACGAAATGCAGAACATATTGTGTCATGAAATATGTGCTTATGAGTTTGTGAAAAACCCTGTTTTGAAAGAAGTTAGTTATAACAACGTAATAGCAATATGCTTGTGTTATTTTAAATGGTATTTATTACACTACCCACCCTTTCGGTAGTGTCTGAGTTCCTACCCACCCTTTCGGTAGTGTCTGCCGTATGCGTCCTTTACTGGTACGAGCCCACCACACATCTGTTACAGGAGCTGTAAGGTTCAGGATCTTCTCCTGTGTCTCTGAACCTAAGTCAGTCACATTAACTACCGTTTTACAACCATGGAAGTTTCCCACATTTCGAGTGCCATTCAAATGTTTATAACTACTTGTCCTTGACCATCGGTATGGGGAGTCGCTTCTCGTTTAGTCACTACCTCTGCTGAAATCTTAGTTTCAGGTGTTAATTTATTCTGATAAGCCAGAACGATTGTCCAGACTATGATGCAGCTCAGGGTCCCCCATATTCCCCAAAACCGCCAACCCTCTCCTGCCCTTAGCCTGTCTGCTAGGAACCACCCCATACTCACACCTCTACGAGCGCACACAGTGATGATAGGTCAGGGTAGGGAATTTTTGTTAGAGAGGTAACCCCCGGGCCTTATTGACACTCGGTTCTGCTCCCTAACTCTGTGTGTGTGTCACGAATCCCGTTTCCTGAGTCTGGTTTTTGCCTGTGTTCTGTTCTGGAGTGTTTTTCCGGTGTCCTGGAACGCACCCTGTCTGGTTGCCGGGCGTTTTAGCTAGTTGGGAGATCTCAGATTACCCGCACCTGTATCCCATCAGCTATCTGTGCACCTGGTCCTGATCATCATCTCTCCTCTTCATAAGCCCGGACCTGACATCCATTCCCTGCCGGATCGTTAGCCATAAACAGTATGTTGTGCCAGCGTATCAGCCTCCAGCTTGATAGTATTTGTTTTGTTGTTTTGTACGTCTTGCTTGCCTTAAACTTAACCCCGTTTGTTCTGTCTTCAGTTATTCACCCGGATCACTTACCCCATTCCTGCCTGGTCGTCGGAGGCTTCCGCTACTCCTTTGGACCCACCTATTCACTCCCATCAACTCACCACCGCTGCCCGTTACGCTACCTGGATATTTCTACACCTTCATATTCACTTGTAAATAAATACTCACCTTCTTCCTACTCTCCTTGTCCTGGTCTGCTTCTGGGTTCGATTTTGAAAGAACGTGACAGTGTGATCACCGGTGTTTGTATGTGTTCATACCTTTTTGCAGTGGGTAACGTGAACCCAAGTAGCTCTCTCAGCTATTCAAACGGCAAAGGCGGTTACCAACAAAACCTGGTATGGACCTTCCCAATGGGGCTGCTTCCAGTCTTTTCTTCTCCTGGATTGAATCCACACCCAGCCTCCTGGTTGCATTGAGTGAATCACCTTCTTTTGTAATTCACCTATGGGACACAAAAGCTTCGACATATGGGTGTGGTTAACAAATAACCTTCTCATGTGTTCAGCTAAGGTCTTTTCTACTTCTATGTCAGCTGACTCTGTTCCGGTCTCCGTAATTCTGGCATTCTATAGGGTCTCCCAAAAACTTTCTCAAAGGGTGACAATCCATCTTTATCTGGGGTTATTCTAATTGTCATTAAAACTATGGGTAAACACTGTACCCAATTTCTTCCTGTGCTCATGTGTGTTTTCCTTACTCGTCCTTTAATCTTACCATTCGTGCATTCAATCAATCCTGCAGATTGTAACTAATATGAACAGTATTTTTCCTCATATTAATGTTCAATTTCTAACCTATACTATCTATTATTTAATTAAAAATATGTGATCCATTGTCGGAATAGATCGTTTCTGACGATCCAAATCTAGGGATAATGTCCTGGCGTAATGCTTTAGCCACTGTGATCACATCCGCAGAGTGAGTTGGAAACGCTTCTACCCATTTAGTATATTTATCTATTATTATTAAACACCACTTCTTTCCCCCCATTCGGGATAGTTCAATGAAGTCCATTTCCAATTGTTGGAATGGATATTCTACCTGGGGGGTATTCCCCTAGTGGTGCTCTTACTCTACCTTGATGATTATTCTGTGCACCGATAACATATTTGGACCAATTATTTTTTTTAAGTAATTTGTAATCCCGTATGCTACGAAGTACTTTCTTATTATTTCCACCATCCCCCCTGTTGATACATGGCTCTGCCCATGTATCAATATTGCTGCATATCTAAACAATGACTTAGGTAGTATGGGTTATCATGATCATGATGTCAAATACCGTCTTTATAAATTACTCCTAACTTCTCCCATTTCAAAATCTCTTTTATTGGTGCTCTAGACTGACAATCTTTTAATATAGTTTTGTCTATGTTCACTTCCTCTTTTAAGAATTGCTGTGTCGGCGGCTGTGGCTTGAGGCCTGCCCTTTTCGCTTCCTCGTCTGCCTTTCTGTTGCTGATACTAATACTATCTGTTCCTTTAGTATGAGCCTCACACTTACAAATAGCTAACTTTTCTGGCAAAAGTACAGCATCTAATAGATTCAAAATCAACTGAGCATGTATAATAGGTTTCCCAGAAGTGGTTACCATACCTCTGTTTCTCCATTGGGCTGCAAATATATGTACTGTATTAAATGCATATGCACTATCTGTATAAATGGTAACTCGCTTCCCTAACTGACACGCACGGGTGAGTGCTCCTATCTCCGCTTGCTTGTGCTGCATATCCTGTGGCATTTGTGCTGGCAGGGTTTTTCCTAGAAGAGCCATCTACAAATATAGTCAATTCCCCATCGGATAAGGCGATCGGTCAGTCAAATCAGGTCTTGGTAACACCACTTTCTCAGTTTCCGTTACACAATCATGTGGGCTACCGTCTGTTGCAATCGGCACTAGGGTGGAGGGGTTCAGAGTAGTACAACGTTCTATTGTTAAATTAGGCATATTTAACATTGTCCCATCGCACTCTAGCGAATCCTTGTGGCGGGCCGGGCGTGTGCATGCTGACTACGGTTGCCAGCTGTACAGTGTTTCCTCCGACACATTGGTGGGGCTGGCTTCCGGGTTAAGCGAGAAGTAGTGCGGCTTGGCAGAGTCGTGTTTCGGAGGACGCATGGCTCTTGAACTTCGCCTCTACCGAGTCTGTATGGGAGTTGCAGCAATGGGACAAGACTGTAACTACCAATTGGTTATCATGAAATTGGGAGAAAAAAAATTATAATGCATACAGTCGTGGCCCAAAATATAGGTACCCTTGCACTTTTTTCAAGTAAATCACAATTTTCCCTAAAAATAAGTTGAAATTGACCAAAGTATTTGGTCTCCACATTTCTTTATTTCACTGTTCATATTACAAAACCTTTGTTTTGATTCAGAACTTAATATACTGGATTTTAATCAGAAAATAAACAGAAATGGCCTTGACAAAATGATTGACACTCTAGACTTAATATTTGGTAGCACAGCCTTTGGTCAATATAACTGCAATCAAGCGCTTCCTATAGCCATCGATGAGCTTCCTGCACCCCTGTACTGGCAGTTTGGCCCACTCCTCTTGTGCAGATTTGACGGGGGCCTTCTCCCAACTGCTGTTTTCAGATCTGCTGTTTTTCAATGGGACTCATTGCTGACAACTTCAGAGCAGTCGAGCGTTTTGTGTTGAACCATTCCTGGGTGCTTTTAATTGTGTTTTAATTGTGTTTGGACATTCTGCTGTCCTGTGGACAAAACACAGGACATTCTGCTGTCCTGTGGACAAAACACAGGACATTCTGCTGTCCTGTGGACAAAACACAGGACATTCTGCTGTCCTGTGGACAAAACACAGGACATTCTGCTGTCCTGTGGACAAAACACAGGACATTCTGCTGTCCTGTGGACAAAACACAGGACATTCTGCTGTGTTTTGGCAAATTGCAGTCTGGCTTTCTTATGTATCGGTCTCAGCAGTGGGGTCCTCCTGGGTCTCCTGCCATATAACCCTCTTTCATTAAGTTGGCGACGGATAGTGCGAGTTGAAACTGTCTAACCTTGCGTCTGAAGGTCAGCTTGAATCTGTGTGGCAGTTGATCGAAGTGCTTTCTCCACCATTCAAACAATCCTTTGCTGCAGTATTCCATCAAGTTCTCTCTTGCGGCCACGTACAGTGAGGTTGGCTACAGTGACATGGGCCTTAAACTTCTTGATAACATTACGTACGGTGGAAACAGGTACATCAAGGTCTCTGGAGATGGACTTGAAGCCTTGAGATTGTCCATGCTTGGCTACAATCTTGTGCCTGACCTCTTCAGATAATTCTCTTGTTTTCTTTCTTTTCTCCATGCTCATTACAGTACACACAGTGACACAAAACAGGATAATGAGTCCTTTTCTCTATTCAAACTGGTTGGATTTGTGATTTTTATATTGCACGCACCTTCAACTCACCACAATTCCAAAGTAAAAGGAGAATCACATGCTTGAAATATAATGTCTAACTACTTCTAGAAGGTGCCAATAGTATTGTCATGGCCAATTTAGGATTTATTTGTGGAATAAGATAACACAATTTTTTGTAAATTAAGATTTTTTTGTTTTGTTCAACTGCAAACCAAAGACATACATATGTGGATACCAAAATATGTTTTCATTTCAACCATTTTCTGGAAGAAATGGTGCATTATTTGAAAAAAGTGCCAAAATTGCAGCACCCCCACACTACTTCCTGCGGCTATGGCTCATGATTTGATCTAGAGGTCGACCGATTATGATTTTTCAACGCCGATACCGATACCGATTATTGGAGGACAAAAAAGCCGATACCGATTAATCGGCCGATTTATTTGATATTTTACACACACACATTTTTGTAATAATGACAATTGCAACAATACTGAATGAACAATGAACACTTTTATTTTAACTTAATATAATACATAAATACACACACACACAGCTCTGAAGTGACAATGATACTGAAGAGTCTGCTTAGGAGACAAATACTCTATAAAAATAGAGTTTAGAGTCCTGTGATGAATGTTGAAAACAAAAACTTTCATTTCTATATGCAGGAAATCCTATTTTAATAATGGGCATGGTAAGAATTGACAACCAAAGTGCGAGTCATAATTCTCATGACACCTTCTAGCAAAATCTGAAAAGCGGTTCCTTCATTTATTCCATAGGATATTTTTAGATTCACTTAAAATAAGGTCTGTGTTTCGTGTAGGCTTACACCACCGTGCCAATTTTATAACTGTGTAGATATCCATAGGACAAGGTAACTCTGATCAATATTGGCTAAATATAAGCGAAGATCATTTTTTTTGAAGAGTGGATTTCTGAAAATATGTTGATAAACGTTACCTTATCCTAGTGAGATTTACACGGGTATCAAAACGTCAAGGCGGTTTAAGCCTGCACGAAACACAGACCTTATTTGAAGTAGATCAAGACATTCTCTATGGAAGACATGAACGGTAAAATAACGAAGGAACCCCTTTCAAGTACAGCCGCAAGTTATTACAGGAATTATAATGCGTCGACTATTTCTCTCTAAACCATATACCTTTGACTAATCCGGAAACTATCACCTCGAAAACAAAACGTTTATTCCGTTCCGTATTTTATCTAACGGGTGGCATCCATGAGTCTAAATATTCCTGTTACATTGCACAACCTTCAATGTTGTCATAATTAATAATTAATGACACAATTTCACCTGGTTAATATTGCCTGCTAACCTGGATTTATTTTAGCTAAATATGCAGGTTTAAAAATATATACTTGTGTATTGATTTTAAGAAAGGCATTGATGTTTATGGTTAAGTGCACATTGGAGCAATGACAGTCATTGATTGATGTTTTTTATAAGATAAGTTTAATGCTAGCTAGCAACTTACCTTAGCTTACTGCATTCGCTAACAGGCAGGCTCTTCGTGGAGTGCAATGTAACCAGGTGTTAGAGCATTGGACTAGTTAACTGTAAGGTTGCAAGATTGGATCCCCCGAGCTGACAAGGTTAAAAATCTGTTGTTCTGCCCCTGAACAAGGCAGTTAACCCACCGTTCCTAGGCCGTTATTGAAAATAAGAATGTGTTCTTAACTGACTTGCCTAGTGAAATAAAGATTAAATAAAGGTGTAAAAAAAAATTAATAATAATAAAATTAAAAATTAAATTAAAATCGGCAAATCGGCACCCAAATATACCGATTTCCGATTATTCTGAAAACTTGAAATCGGCCCGATTAATCGGCCATTCCGATTAGTCGTCGACCTCTAATTTGATCTATTCAGTTGTGGAGGTTTGGAGTTGGACATGCGCTCTGATGTACGATAGACAGTGGTCACACCAGATACTGACTGGTTTTCTGATCCACGCCCCTACCTTCTTTCAAGGTATCTGTGACCAACAGCTGCTTATCTATAATATATGCCATTTAGCAGACGTGTTTATCCAAAGCGACTTACAGTCATGCGTGCATACATTTTATGTATGGGTGGTCCTGGGAATTGTACCCACTTCCCCGGTGTTACAATCGCCATGTTCTACCAACTGAGCTACAAAGGACCAGTCTGTATTCCCAGTCATGTGAAATCCATAGATTAGGGCCTAATAAATATAAGGAAATCAGTCAATTTACATACATGAACGGTTACTCAGTAAAATATTTGAAATTGTTGGAAAAAATTGCTGCCATTTTTTCCATAACTATAGACTTAAGAAAGTTAAAGTCTAAAGTTGCTATTCCTTAATAAAAAGTTATTGGAAATGTTAAGGTTTTTCCTAAGTTTCTTCCTAAGACAAAAGTGAAGAAGAAATGGGATTCTTGAAAATAATGCTTTAGGATTTCTTCTTGGAAATGTACTTAGAACAGCTAAACCCTTGTCTTGAGACGAATGGATACTTTTGTAAACATGAACGTTTTCTTGCACCACAGACACAGTTAGCTACCGGATATTTAAATACAGCAAGCAAAGAAATTAAAAACAAAAAAACAAATTGCATTATCTAGCTAGCTATTAATTAACAATATATTACAATATTCTAGAAGTGTTAAATAGCTAGCGTTATCTCATCAATTTGCAAAGAAGAACTTGGCTAACGTTAACGTCGTTAGCTATGTTGTTGGCTATAATGTTGGGACGCGTTGGCTAGCTAAGGTAGCTACCTAACTTACCGGTTGCGCAGTCCCTCTACCACCATCTCTCCTATCATGGACGACACCTTATCCTCCAGCTGGTCCACATGAATGGTCTCTCAGCTCCCTTCTTCTTAGCAGCCAACTTGATGTCGGACCACTTCTTTTTTACGGCGTCACTGTCCTTTGCCATACCCCAGACGGCAGAGACAGACTCTGCCAATCTTGCCCATCCTCTATTTTTGGTGTCTGCAGTGACCCCGCAGTTATCAAGTCTCCCCAACAGCAACATTTCCTGGCTGCTATTTCCTCCACCATCACTTCAAGCTCCTGTTTGCTGTAGTTTTTATTGCGCTTTCCTTGGTTATGCATTTTTGATTTCGATGTACAGTAGCTAACGTTAGTTTGGCTATAATGTGTGAAAAAAAAGTTTTTTTGTGTGTATAAAGGGTTCGCGAGCCAACTAAAACATTTTTATTCTCGAGGCATAAAGCAAAAAAATAAATATAATAAAATGTAAATATCAACACTTTATTATAGTGGGCCAAATCCTATCATCCCTGTCACATAGGCTTATTTATTAGTTTCAAGCACGTCACTAATGTCAATGCCACATAAGAAGATATTTACGAAGTTTTGACTCATCAGTAGGAAAGATTTGTTTCCCTTTTTGTCCATTCAACAACAGAGCGATACGAACCTTGTTTCAGCAGGATGTTGTATGACCTTATGTCATGCCTTATTGGAACGGATTTATTGATAATATCTGATGGAAAAAAGTTGGGATGTTGCCACACACATACCTACTTGTTAACAAAATTAAGGAAGTTTCCTTTAAAATTATTCATAAATATGATCCTGCCGACCACTATATGAAGAAGTTTAAGGAAAACATAAACTCAAATTGTACCTTTTGTAATCACCACCCAGAAACGGTGTTGCATCTTTTTTGGCATTGTATTCATGAAAGGAAACTGTGGCAAGACATCAGTAGATTTATAATTGAACACATTTATGAAGATTTTAAACTTTTGTGGAGAGATGTACTGCTTGGATTCTTTACCAACGATAGAAATAAGCTGAAACAATTTTCTGTAATTAATTTCATTATTCTTTTGGCCACATTTTATATTCACAACTGTAAATTTACAAACAAAACACCACATTTTCTTACCTTACAAAAAGAAATTGAACTGTATTTTAAGACAATTAAATACTCTACCTAACAAAAAGCTGTTCGAATAATAAGTGTATGTACTGTATGTTCCTTAAGGTCCTTGTGTAATGTGATAATGTACCCCCTATCCCAATTGTCCTTTATATATATTATTTATATACTTGTGTTCCCACATGTACTTCCTGTATTGATTTGTGTTAAATTAAAAAAAAAATAAAGATATTTACGAAGTTCTTAAGAAATATATTTACGAAGTTCCTAAGTAAACTACGAATTCCTAAGAACATTTTGAGGAATTGCATTTATGAACTATCTCATGAACTTCTTATTTTTTTGTCTTAAGCAGCTTCTTAAGTTTTTTCGTAAGTAATGTTTTGTGAATCCGGCCCCAGGCCTAGGTTTAGGTTTTGTGAAGTCAGAGAGAAGTGAAAAATTCTTCCTTAGTTGATAATTTTCTTGAAATCTAAAGGTATACCTAGATTCAAGCAAATGTCTTAAGTAGTTGAACATGTTATTAGTCGAACCTCGTGAAAGTGACAAACTGACAGGTTTTCATTTGTCAAAAGCAACTATATATCAAAGGAGTGCCTTTGATTTTGACGGCTTGCACATGCGCAGTTCGGCACGAAACGACCGTTAGATCCGATGACGTGTTTCTACGCATGAGCTTAGCTGGCCAATGTCGCTATGACATCGCCTACTAGTGTGATCGGGGATTTCTCTTGGAGAAGCAGTTTATTCATACTGTATTGTCTTTTCTTGTTACGATCGTCTGAAGGAATGGACCAAGGCGCAGCGTACTTAGAGTTCCATATGATTAATAAATATGAAACTCACCAAAAACAATACAGAAGAAAATGAAACGTGACGTTCTGGGCTGCTCACAGGCAGCTACACAAAAACAAGATCCCACAAACAGGTGGGAAAAGGCTGCCTAAATATGATCCCCAATCAGAGACAATGATAGACAGCTGCCTCTGATTGGGAACCATACCAGGCCAACAAAGAAATAGAAAACATAGATTGCCCACCCTAGTCACACCCTGACCTAACCAAATAGAGAATTAAAAAGATCTCTAAGGTCAGGGTATGACATTTCTAATACTAATACAGGCGACTAATGGCTAAAAACAGGAAGTCGTTCGTTGCTGGAAGCAGATCGCAATGACCTTTATTACCAGGAAAAACACGCCCATCCCCGTAACCCCGCCTCCACGTGAAAAAAGTACCACAATTCAGTGGAGAGAAAAAAATATTTGAAGGAAGGTGGGGAAAGAAAACAAATGTATTGCAAGCACAAGAACTGAGAGTCAAAATAAGTTTTTGGACCAAAGAAACTAAGATTGGATGCAAACATCAACTGAATGCTTTCAAAAATAATTATCAATACGTTTTAAATACAAAAATGTTTCATCCAATTTAATATTTTTTGTTAACATTTATTTTTACTTTTCAGTTTAAACGTGCATTACTTCACTTTTGCTTACAATATAATTTTTTTACATTTATTTTCTTTTGGTCCAATTCTTTTGAACTCAAATTGGCTCCACAAAGCACACCAAAGACGACATTAACGATAAATAAAATAAAAACTGCACTTCTAAAATACTATTTCACACCATAGCCTGCCGAATTTGCAAGATAATTATTTCTATTTGAAATTGGCACAAATTAAAATGTGGCACTGACTAGACCCTGGATTGATGTTTCATCATAGTCTCAATGAAGAGTTCGGCATTCGACTAGCCATGTGTGACATGCATGCACAGTTACAAGCCTACTAAAGTTGACTGCAGGAATGTGAAGCTAACTGAAGCGGAGTAGATCTAGCTTGCTTCGTAGTATACCACTCTGATGGGTTACTGCCCTATGCAGTAACAAATTCAGTGCAATTCAAATAAATACACAAATAATAAACTGCAATGGAGGATAGGACATATGGAACAAAACCCAGACAGCCAGGTACACAGTACATTTGACATTTTAGTCATTTAGCAGACACTCTTATCCAAAGCGACTTACATAATTCAGTCTCTTTGGTCCCTTCACTTGGGCAGATGACCAGTGACAGGCCTCCCAACTACCTCACTCATCTTATAACTCTCTCAGTACCGCCTCCAACCACCTCCTCTTACCCTTGGCCTCTGTCCCTTCCCCGTCACTCACCCCCTAGCCTTCTCTCCCACAGCTTACGCTTACCTCCCTACTAGCCTGGTGGAACCAGCGGTCAGGCTGGCTGCCCCCGGCTGCCTCCCTACATACATTGCAGTAACAACAGCTTTATTATTTGACATTTATTTTTTGGAAGTTGGCCAAAACCCCAAACAGTTGCATGATAGTAGCAGACCTGATTATGAATAACACTACAACACGTTTTAATGCTTTAATCACACTTTTATTGTTGAAAGTAATTGATTGGAAGAAAATTGGTGTTGAGAGATAACAAGAGAAAAGGGTTTCGACTTCTGGACATTTGGATAACTGCTCTCACACTATTCTCACATGGGGTTCAGGAGAAACCCACTGAAGGTGGTGACATTAGAGCTGTCGCGGCTAGTAATTTGCAAGCCCTCGGGCAGACGCATGTAGACAGTATTCCCCTTTTCCAGTTGCAAGGTGATTGCATTTGTTGCGAAATCTTCACTGGATCCCTTTTTGGCCCCTAGCCACGCAAACAATATCTCCTTGCCATCCTTGTACATGGCTGCACCAACTTGGTTTCCATTGCTCCAGCAATACACGGTGAAGGTGAAGTAGTAGACTCCTCTCTTAGGAGCTATAAACACTCCTGTATCAGAGGGAAAGCAATGAGATTTTCCCAATTAGTAGATGGTTAAAGGACAAGGTTTTTTTGCAAGCATGCGCATGCTTTTTTGTTTCCATTGTGGTGATAGGAGAAAGCACGCACATGCTCGCACATGGAAAAGTATCACTTGTGTGTGTAGCTCACCTGTACTCAGATACTAATAGCTAATTTATGATCTGTGATCACATATACAGTAGCTCACCTGTAGTCAGATAGTTATCACATTTCCAGTATTAGTTATTTTCTGATGATCCTAGATCAGTACAACCATGGTTTCTTTGTTACATTTTCTGCTGACATTCAGTTTCTACATGTCTGGTGATGAGTTCCATATGTCTTTTCTGCTGACATTATGTTTTTACTGTAGTCCAATGTTTAACTCTTTGTTTATCTAGCTCTGTCCATTTACCTGAGCTCAGCAGATATTCTGTTCACATATGTTTAATCCGTTATATATGTTTTTCTGTCTCAATACTTCAAAATGGCCAGTCCGGATACTGGAAATGTAATCATTATCATGAGTTTTGCTCCTATAATAACTGATGATAGAACTAAATGTATGATTGAATAAATGTGTAGTTCTGACTATGATCATCAAGAGGTGATGATATTACAACCAAACAGTTAACATTTATTTAACAATCCCTTGAAAACGGCACCCGTTGTCAATGGTTTTAGCGGAGCTGGGAGTCTCCTTGCCCCCCAGCAGGTAAATCGAATGCTCTGCACCTTATTGTGACATTTTATTGATAACGACCTGTAAAAGCAAATTTACCAACATTTCTGGAAATTGATATACAGCGTTTTGGGATTAACATTTTCAATTGATTATAATTCACCGGTTTCTCACCATTATGTATCTCGGGAAATGAGAATGGGTTTGGGCAGAATATCCCGGTAAATCTCAGTAAACCCTAGTGTAGTTACATCCATTTCATTTTTAACCATTCTTTTTTTTTTACTGCAGGTACCAACATGGTAAAACACAGCTCACCAGTACTAAGATAGAAATATAAAGCTCACCTGTGTAGCGGTTATAGCCATCACCAATGTTTGTGATCACCTCGCTGAAGATCAGGGTAGTGGCAGAGGTGCTTGGTCCAGTGTTGCCATAACCAGATTCCATAGGTACACCTGGTGGTGGTCTATGCGCCGCTGAAAAAGCCACCATGGATGTATCTATGTAAGGGAAAAGCAACACAAAATTAGCTTATTATGAAAAAAAAGTGGTATTTAGCAGAGAGCCATTGCATTGACAATATTTTAACCGTAACTATCAACAATATGATGAAGCCCTTATGAAACAGACACAGAGCCAGTCAAAAGTTTGGACACACCCACTCATTCCAGGGTTTTTCTTTATTTGTAATATTTTCTACATTGTAGAATAATAGTGAAGACATCAAAACTATGAAATAACACATATGGAATCATGTAGTAACCAAAAAAGTGTTAAACAAATAAAAATAAATTTTATATTTGAGATTCTTCAAAGTAGCCACCCCTGTCTTGATGACAGCTTTGCACACTATTGTGATAAAAAATATCTGTTGTATTCGGCGCATGTGACAAATAACATTTGATTTGAAATTGACCTCAACTGTGAAATATTAATTAAAAAATCCAAACCATTTTGCATCGTCTTGAGCTCATCCACCATGGACCTCAGTTCTCTGACCTCAGTGCGAATAGAGTCATCCATCCTGACTATCTGGTGTTCCTTTGCCGTTTGGATATGCTCAGGTGCATGGCACCCATTTATATTCCCTGCAGGTGTAGGAGTAAATGAGATGTATAGGACAGCACATAGATGTATAAAATGGCTGAACATTAAAAATAGACCACAGTAATGAAAGGGAGAGACACATGGTCTGCTGACCTGACACTAATGATAAAGAGACACATGGTCTGCTGACCTGACACTAATGATAAAGAGACACATGGTCTGCTGACCTGACACTAATGATAGAGAGACACATGGTCTGCTGACCTGACACTAATGATAAAGAGATTCATAGTCAGCTGCTTCTAAAAAGAAGGCCTA